>NW_027308236.1:0-117500 GCF_047496885.1 Scyliorhinus torazame
AACACTCCCCGGACAGGTACTGCAAGGGGTTAGATACAGCGTAAAGCTCCCTCCACACTGTCCCCATCAAACATTCCCAGGACAGGTACAGCACAGGGTTAGATGCAGAGTAAATCTCCCTCTACACTGTCCCCATCAAACACTCCCAGGACAGCTACAGCACGGGGTTAGATGCAGAGTAAAGCACACTCTACACTGTCCCCATCATACACTCCCAGGAAAGGTGCAGCACCGGGTTAGATGCAGAGTAAATCTCCCTCTACACTGTCCCCACCGAACACTCCCAGGACAGCTACAGCACGGGGTTAGATGCAGAGTAAAGCTCACTCTACACTGTCCCCATCAAACACTCCCAGGACAGGTACTGCACGGGGTTAGATACCGAGTAAAGCACGCTACACGGTCCCCATCAAACACTCCCAGGAAAGGTGCAGCACTGGGTTAGATACAGAGTAAATCTTCCTCTACACTGTCCCCATCAAACACTCCCAGTATAGCTACAGCACGGGTTAGATACAGAGTAAATCTCCAGCGACACTGTCCCCATCAAACACTCTCAGGACAGGTACTGCACGGGGGTAGATGCAGAGTAAAGCTCACTCTACACTGTCCCCATCAAACACTCCCAGGACAGGTACAGCACGGGTTAGATACAGAGTAAAGCTCCCTCTATATTTGTCCCCATCAAACACTCCCAGGACATGTACAGCACAGGGTTAGATACAGCGTAAAGCTCCCTCCACACTGTCCCCATCAAACATTCCCAGGACAGGTACAGCACGGGGTTAGATGCAGAGTAAATCTCGCTGTACACTGTCCCCATCAAACACTCCCAGGACAGCAACAGCACGGGGTTAGATGCAGAGAAAATCTCCCTCTACACTGTCCCCATCAAACACTCCCAGGACAGGTATTGCACGGGTTTCGATACCGGGTAAAGCACACTCTACACGGTCCCCATCAAACACTCCCAGGAAAGGTACAGCACAGGGTTAGATACAGCGTAAAGCTCCCTCCACACTGTCCCCATCGAACACTCCCAGGACAGCTACGGCACGCGGTTAGATGCAGAGTGAAGCTCACTCTACACTGTCCCCATCAAACACTCCCAGGACAGGTACAGCACGGGGTTAGATACCGAGTAAAGCTCCCTCTACACTGTCCCCATCAAACACTCCCAGGAAATGTGCAGCACGGGGTTAGATACAGAGTAAATCTCCCTCTACACTGTCCCCATCAAACACTCCCAGCACAGGTACAGCACGGGATTAGATACAGAGTAAAGCTCCCTCTACACATTCCCCATCAAACACTCCCAGGCCCGGTACTGCACGGGGTTAGGTACCGAGTAAAGCTCCCTCTACACTGTCCCCATCAAACACTCCCAGGAAAAGTGCAGCACGGGGTTAGATACAGAGTAAAGCTCCCTCTACACTGTCCCCATCAAACACTCTCCAGGACAGGTACAGCACGGGGTTAGATACAGAGTAAAGCTCCCTCTACACTGTCCCCATCAAACGCTCCCAGGACAGATACAGCAGGGGTTAGATACAGAGTAAAGCTCCCTCTACACTCCCCATCAAACACTCCCAGGACAGGTACAGCACGGGGTGAGATACAGAGTAAAGCTCCCTCTACACTGTCCCCATCAAACACTCCCAGGACAGATACAGCACGGGGTTAGATACAGAGTAAAGCTCCCTCTACACTGTCCCCATCAAACACTCCCAGGACAGATACAGCACGGGGTTAGATACAGAGTAAAGCTCCCTCTACATTTCTCCCCATCAAACACTCCCAGGACACGTACTGCAAGGGGTTAGATACAGCGTAAAGCTCCCTCCACACTGTCCCCATCAAACATTCCCAGGACAGGTACAGCACGGGGTTAGATGCAGAGTAAAGCTCACTCTACACTGTCCCCATCAAACACTCCCAGGACAGGTACTGCACGGGGTTAGATACCGAGTAAAGCACGCTACACGGTCCCCATCAAACACTCCCAGGAAAGGTGCAGCACTGGGTTAGATACAGAGTAAATCTTCCTCTACACTGTCCCCATCAAACACTCCCAGTATAGCTACAGCACGGGTTAGATACAGAGTAAATCTCCAGCGACACTGTCCCCATCAAACACTCTCAGGACAGGTACTGCACGGGGGTAGATGCAGAGTAAAGCTCACTCTACACTGTCCCCATCAAACACTCCCAGGGCAGGTACAGCACGGGTTAGATACAGAGTAAAGCTCCCTCTATATTTGTCCCCATCAAACACTCCCAGGACATGTACAGCACAGGGTTAGATACAGCGTAAAGCTCCCTCCACACTGTCCCCATCAAACATTCCCAGGACAGGTACAGCACGGGGTTAGATGCAGAGTAAATCTCGCTGTACACTGTCCCCATCAAACACTCCCAGGACAGCAACAGCACGGGGTTAGATGCAGAGAAAATCTCCCTCTACACTGTCCCCATCAAACACTCCCAGGACAGGTATTGCACGGGTTTCGATACCGGGTAAAGCACACTCTACACGGTCCCCATCAAACACTCCCAGGAAAGGTACAGCACAGGGTTAGATACAGCGTAAAGCTCCCTCCACACTGTCCCCATCGAACACTCCCAGGACAGCTACGGCACGCGGTTAGATGCAGAGTGAAGCTCACTCTACACTGTCCCCATCAAACACTCCCAGGACAGGTACAGCACGGGGTTAGATACCGAGTAAAGCTCCCTCTACACTGTCCCCATCAAACACTCCCAGGAAATGTGCAGCACGGGGTTAGATACAGAGTAAATCTCCCTCTACACTGTCCCCATCAAACACTCCCAGCACAGGTACAGCACGGGATTAGATACAGAGTAAAGCTCCCTCTACACATTCCCCATCAAACACTCCCAGGCCCGGTACTGCACGGGGTTAGGTACCGAGTAAAGCTCCCTCTACACTGTCCCCATCAAACACTCCCAGGAAAAGTGCAGCACGGGGTTAGATACAGAGTAAAGCTCCCTCTACACTGTCCCCATCAAACACTCTCCAGGACAGGTACAGCACGGGGTTAGATACAGAGTAAAGCTCCCTCTACACTGTCCCCATCAAACGCTCCCAGGACAGATACAGCAGGGGTTAGATACAGAGTAAAGCTCCCTCTACACTCCCCATCAAACACTCCCAGGACAGGTACAGCACGGGGTGAGATACAGAGTAAAGCTCCCTCTACACTGTCCCCATCAAACACTCCCAGGACAGATACAGCACGGGGTTAGATACAGAGTAAAGCTCCCTCTACACTGTCCCCATCAAACACTCCCAGGACAGATACAGCACGGGGTTAGATACAGAGTAAAGCTCCCTCTACATTTCTCCCCATCAAACACTCCCAGGACACGTACTGCAAGGGGTTAGATACAGCGTAAAGCTCCCTCCACACTGTCCCCATCAAACATTCCCAGGACAGGTACAGCACGGGGTTAGATGCAGAGTAAATCTCCCTCTACACTGTCCCCATCAAACACTCCCAGGACAGCTACAGCACGGGGTTAGATGCAGAGTAAAGCACACTCTACACTGTCCCCATCATACACTCCCAGGAAAGGTGCAGCACCGGGTTAGATGCAGAGTAAATCTCCCTCTACACTGTCCCCACCGAACACTCCCAGGACAGCTACAGCACGGGGTTAGATACAGAGTAAAGCTCCATCTACACTGTCCCCATCAAACACTCCCAGTATAGCTACAGCACGGGTTAGATACAGAGTAAATCTCCAGCAACACTGTCCCCATCAAACACTCTCAGGACAGGTACTGCACGGGGGTAGATGCAGAGTAAAGCTCACTCTACACTGTCCCCATCAAACACTCCCAGGACAGGTACAGCACGGGTTAGATACAGAGTAAAGCTACCTCTATATTTGTCCCCATCAAACACTCCCAGGACATGTACAGCACAGGGTTAGATACAGCGTAAAGCTCCCTCCACACTGTCCCCATCAAACATTCCCAGGACAGGTACAGCACGGGGTTAGATGCAGAGTAAATCTCGCTGTACACTGTCCCCATCAAACACTCCCAGGACAGCTACAGCACGGGGTTAGATGCAGAGTAAAGCTCCCTCTACACTGTCCCCATCAAACACTCCCAGGACAGGTACTACACTGGGTTAGATACCGAGTAAAGCACACTCTACACGGTCCCCATCAAATACTCACTGGAAAGGTGCAGCACGGGGTTAAATGCAGAGTAAATCTCCCTCTACACTGTCCCCATCAAACATTCCCAGGACAGCTACGGCACGGGGTTAGATGCAGAGTGAAGCTCACTCCACACTGTCCCCATCGAACACTCCCAGGACAGCTACGGCACGCGGTTAGATGCAGAGTGAAGCTCACTCTACACTGTCCCCATCAAACACTCCCAGGACAGGTACAGCACGGGGTTAGATACCGAGTAAAGCTCCCTCTACACTGTCCCCATCAAACACTCCCAGGAAATGTGCAGCACGGGGTTAGATACAGAGTAAATCTCCCTCTACACTGTCCCCATCAAACACTCCCAGCACAGGTACAGCACGGGATTAGATACAGAGTAAAGCTCCCTCTACACATTCCCCATCAAACACTCCCAGGCCCGGTACTGCACGGGGTTAGGTACCGAGTAAAGCTCCCTCTACACTGTCCCCATCAAACACTCCCAGGAAAAGTGCAGCACGGGGTTAGATACAGAGTAAAGCTCCCTCTACACTGTCCCCATCAAACACTCTCCAGGACAGGTACAGCACGGGGTTAGATACAGAGTAAAGCTCCCTCTACACTGTCCCCATCAAACGCTCCCAGGACAGATACAGCAGGGGTTAGATACAGAGGAAAGCTCCCTCTACACTCCCCATCAAACACTCCCAGGACAGGTACAGCACGGGGTGAGATACAGAGTAAAGCTCCCTCTACACTGTCCCCATCAAACACTCCCAGGACAGATATAGCACGGGGTTAGATACAGAGTAAAGCTCCCTCTACACTGTCCCCATCAAACACTCCCAGGACAGATACAGCACGGGGTTAGATACAGAGTAAAGCTCCCTCTACATTTCTCCCCATCAAACACTCCCAGGACACGTACTGCAAGGGGTTAGATACAGCGTAAAGCTCCCTCCACACTGTCCCCATCAAACATTCCCAGGACAGGTACAGCACGGGGTTAGATGCAGAGTAAATCTCCCTCTACACTGTCCCCATCAAACACTCCCAGGACAGCTACAGCACGGGGTTAGATGCAGAGTAAAGCACACTCTACACTGTCCCCATCATACACTCCCAGGAAAGGTGCAGCACCGGGTTAGATGCAGAGTAAATCTCCCTCTACACTGTCCCCACCGAACACTCCCAGGACAGCTACAGCACGGGGTTAGATGCAGAGTAAAGCTCACTCTACACTGTCCCCATCAAACACTCCCAGGACAGGTACTGCACGGGGTTAGATACCGAGTAAAGCACGCTACACGGTCCCCATCAAACACTCCCAGGAAAGGTGCAGCACTGGGTTAGATACAGAGTAAATCTTCCTCTACACTGTCCCCATCAAACACTCCCAGGCCCGGTACTGCACGGGGTTAGATACAGAGTAAATCTCCCTCTAACCTGTCCCCATCAAACACTCCCAGGACAGGTACAGCACGGGGTTAGATACAGAGTAAAGCTCCATCCACACTGTCCCCATCAAACACTCCCAGTATAGCTACAGCACGGGTTAGATACAGAGTAAATCTCCAGCAACACTGTCCCCATCAAACACTCTCAGGACAGGTACTGCACGGGGGTAGATGCAGAGTGAAGCTCACTCTACACGGTCCCCATCAAATACTCACTGGAAAGGTGCAGCACGGGGTTAAATGCAGAGTAAATCTCCCTCTACACTGTCCCCATCAAACATTCCCAGGACAGCTACGGCACGGGGTTAGATGCAGAGTGAAGCTCACTCTACACTGTCCCCATCAAACACTCCCAGGACAGGTACTGCACGGGGTTAGATACCGAGTAAAGCTCCCTCTACACTGTCCCCATCAAACACTCCCAGGAAATGTGCAGCACGGGGTTAGATACAGAGTAAATCTCCCTCTACACTGTCCTCATCAAACACTCCCAGCACAGGTACAGCACGGGATTAGATACAGAGTAAAGCTCCCTCTACACATTCCCCATCAAACACTCCCAGGCCCGGTACTGCACGGGGTTAGATACCGAGTAAAGCTCCCTCTACACTGTCCCCATCAAACACTCCCAGGAAAAGTGCAGCACGGGGTTAGATACAGAGTAAAGCTCCCTCTACACTGTCCCCATCAAACACTCTCCAGGACAGGTACAGCACGGGGTTAGATACAGAGTAAAGCTCCCTCTACACTGTCCCCATCACACACTCCCAGGACAGGGTCAGCACCGTGTTAGATACAGAGTAAAGCTCCCTCTACACTGTCCCCATCAAACACTCCCAGGACAGGTATAGCACGGGGTTAGGTACAGAGTAAAGCCCCCTCTACACTGTCCCCATGAAACACTCCCAGCACGGGGATAGATACCGAGTAAAGCTCCCCCTACACTGTCCCCATCAAACACACAGGACAGGTACAGCACGGGTAAGATACAGAGTAAAGCTCCATCTACACTGTCCCCATCAAACACTCCCAGGACAGGTACTGCACGGGGTTAGATACTGAGTAAAGCACACTCTACACAGTCCCCATCAAACACTCCCAGGAAAGGTACAGCACAGGGTTAGATACAGCGTAAAGCTCCCTCTACACTGTCCCCATCGAACACTCCCAGGACAGCTACAGCACGGGGTTAGATGCAGAGTAAAGCTCACTCTACACTGTCCCCATCAAACACTCCCAGAACAGGTACTGCACGCGGTTAGATACCGAGTAAACACACTCTACACTGTCCCCATCAAACTCTCCCACGACAGGTACTGCACGGGGTTAGACACCGAGTAAAGCACACTCTACACAGTCTCCATCAAACACTCCCAGGAAAGGTACAGCACAGTGTTAGATACAGCGTAAAGCTCCCTCCACACTGTCCCCATCAAACATTCCCAGGACAGGTACAGCACGGGGTTAGATGCAGAGTAAATGTCCCTCTACACTGTCCCCATCAAACACTCCCAGGACAGCTACAGCACGGGGTTAGATGCAGAGTAAAGCTCACTCTCCACTGTCCCCATCAAACACTCCCAGGACAGGTACTGCATGGGGTTAAATACCGAGTAAAGCATGCTACACGGTCCCCATCAAACACTCCCAGGAAAGGTGCAGCACTGGGTTAGATACAGACTAAATCTCCCTCTACACTGTCCCCATCAAACACTCCCAGGACAGGTACAGCACGGGGTTAGGTACAGAGTAAAGCTCCCCCTATACTGTCCCCATCAAACACTCCCAGGACAGGGTCAGCACGGGGTTAGATACAGAGTAAAGCTCCCTCTACACTGTCCCCATCAATCAATCCCAGGACAGGTACAGCACGGGGTTAGATACAGAGTAAAGCCCCCACTCCACTGTCCCCATCAAACACTGCCAGGACAGGTACAGCACGGCATTAGATACCGAGTAAAGCTCCCCCTACACTGTCCCCATCAAACACTCCCAGGACAGGTACAGCACGGTTAGATACAGAGTAAAGCTCCCTCTACACTGTCCCCATCAAACACTCCCAGGACAGGTACAGCACGGTTAGATACTGAGTAAAGCTCCCCCTACACTGTCCCCATCAGACACTCCAAGGACAGGCACAGCACGGTTAGATACAGGGTAAAGCTCCCTCCACACTGTCCCCATCAAACATTCCCAGGACAGGTACAGCACGGGGTTAGATGCGGAGTAAATCTCCCTCTACACTTTCCCCAACAAACACTCCCAGGACAGCTACAGCACGGGGTTAGATGCAGAGTAAAGCTCACTCTACACTGTCCCCATCCAACATTCCCAGGACAGGTACTGCACGGGGTTAGATACCGAGTAAAGCACACTCTACACGGTCCCCATCAAACACTCCCCGGAAAGGTGCAGCACGGGGTTAGATGCACAGTAAATCTCCCTCTACACTGTCCCCATCAAACACTCCCAGGACAGCTACTGCACGGGGTTAGATGCAGAGTAAATCTCCCTCTACACTGTCCCCATCAAACACTCCCAGGACAGGTACTGCACAGGGTTAGATACCGAGTAAAGCTCCCTCGACACTGTCCCCATCAAACTCTCCCAGGACAGGTACAGCACGGGGTTAGATAGAGAGTAAAGCTCCCTCTACACATTCACTATCAAACACCCCCAGGCCCGGTACTGCACGGGGATAGATACAGAGTAAATCTCCCTCTTCACTGTCCCCATGAAACACTCCCAGGACAGCTACAGCACGGGGTTAGATACAGAGTAAAGCTCCCTCTACACTGTCCCCATCAAACACTACCAGGACAGGGACAGCACAGAGTTAGATACAGAGTAAAGCTCCCTCTAACCTGTGCCCATCAAACACTCCCAGGACAGGTACAGCACGGGGTTAGATACAAAGTAAAGCTCCATCTACACTGTCCTCATCAAACACTCCCAGGGCAGGTACAGCACGGGTTAGATACAGAGTAATGCTCCATCTACACTGTCCCCATCAAACACTCCCAGGACAGATACAGCACTGCTTAGATACAGAGTAAAGCTCCCCCCCCCCATCAAACACTCCCACGACAGGTACAGCACAGGGTTAGATACAGCGTAAAGCTCCCTCTACATTTCTCCCCATCAAACACTCCCAGGACAGGTACAGCACTGGGTTAGATACAGAGTAAAGCCCCCTCTACCCTGTCCCCATCAAACACCCCCAGGACAGGTACAGCATGGGGTAAAGCTCCATCTACACTGTCCCCATCAAACACTCCCAGGACAGGTACAGCACGGGGTTAGATACAGAATAAAGCCCCCTTTACACTGTCCCCATCAAACACTCCCAGGACAGGCACAGCACGGGTTAGATACAGTGTAAGGCTCCCTCTACATTTTTCCCCATCAAACACTCCCAGGACAGGTACAGCACAGGGTTAGATACAGCGTAAAGCTCCCTCCACACTGTCCCCATCAAACATTCCCAGGACAGGTACAGCACGGGGCCAGATGCAGAGTAAATCTCGCTCTACACTGTCCCCATCAAACACTCCCAGGACAGGTACTGCACGGGGTTAGATACCGAGTAAAGCTCCCTCTGCACTGTCCCCATCAAACACTCCCAGGAGAGGTGCAGCACGGCGTTAGATGCAGAGTAAAGCTCCCTCTACACTGTCCCCATCAAACACTCCCAGGACAGGCACAGCACGGGTTAGATACAGCGTAAAGCTCCATCTACTCTGTCCCCCATCAAACACTCCCAGGACAGCTGCAGCACGGGGTTAGCTGCAGAGTAAAGCTCGCTCTACACTGTCCCCATCAAACACTCCCAGGACAGCTACAGCACGGGGTTAGATACAGAGTAAAGCTCCCTCTACACATTCACCATCAAACACTCCCAGGCCCGGAACAGCACGGGGTTAGATACAGAGTAAATCTCCCTCTTCACTGTCCCCTTCAAACACTCCCAGGACAGGGACAGCATGGGGTTAGATACAGAGTAAAGCTCCCTCTAAACTGTCCCCATCAAACACTCCCAGGACAGCTACAGCACGGGGTTAGATGCAGAGTAAAGCTCACTCGATACTGTCCCGATGAAACACTCCCAGGACAGCTACAGCACGGGGTTAGATGCAGAGTAAAGCTCACTCTACACTGTCCCCATCAAACACTCCAAGGACAGGTACAGCACGGGGTTAGATACAGAGTCAATCTCCCTCTACACTGTCCCCATCAAACACTCCCAGGACAGGTACAGCACGGGGTTAGATACCGTGTAAAGCCCCCTCTACACTGTCACCATCAAACACTCCCAGGACAGGTACAGCACCGGGTTAGATACAGAGTAAAGCTCCCTCTGCACTGTACCCATCAAACACTCCCAGGACAGGTACAGCACGGGGTTAGATACAGAGTAAATCTCCCTCTCACTGTCCCCATCAAACACTCCCAGGACAGGTACAGCACGGGTTAGATACAGAGTAAAGCTCCATCTACACTGTCCCCCATCAAACACTCCTAGGACAGGTACAGCACGGGTTAGGTACAGAGTAAAGCTCCATCTACACTGTCCCAATCAAACACTCCCAGGACAGGTACAGCACGGGTTAGATACAGAGTAAAGCTCCCTCTAAACTGTCCCCATCAAACACTCCCAGGACAGGTACAGCACGGGGTTTGATACAAAGTAAAGCTCCATCTACACTGTCCCCGTCAAACACTCCCAGGACAGGTACAGCACGGGTTAGGTACAGAGTAAAGCTCCATCTACACTGTCCCCATCAAACACTCCCAGGATAGGTACAGCACGGCTCAGATACAGAGTAAAGCTCCCTCTACACATTCACTATCAAACACCCCCAGGCCCGGTACTGCACGGGGTCAGATACAGAGTAAATCTCCCTCTACACTGTCCCCATCAAACACTCCCAGGACAGGTACAGCACGGGATTAGATACAGAGTAAAGCTCCCTCGACACTGTCCCCATCAAACACTCCCAGGACAGGTACAGCACGGGGTTAGATACAGAGTAAAGCTCCATCTACATTTCTCCCCATCAAACACTCCCAGGACAGATACAGCACTGGTTAGATACAGAGTAAAGCTCCCTCTACATTTCTCCCCATCAAACACTCCCAGGACAGGTACAGCACAGGTTAGATACAGAGTAAAGCTCCATCTACACTGTCCTCATCAAACACTCCCAGGACAGCTACAGCACGGGGTTAGGTGCAGAGTAAAGCTCACTCGACACTGTCCCCATCAAACCCTCCCAGGACAGGTACTGCACGGGGTTAGATACAGAGTAAAGCCCCCCCGACACTGTCCCCATCAAACACTCGCAGGACAGGTACAGCACGGGGTTAGATACAGAGCAAAGCTCCCTCTACACTGTCCCCATCAAACACTCCCAGGACAGGTACAGCACGGGGTTAGATACAGAGTAAAGCTCCCTCTACACTGTCCCCATCAAACACTCCCAGGACAGGTACAGCACGGGTTAGATACAGAGTAAAGCTCCCTCTAAACTGTCGCCATCAAACACCCCCAGGATAGGTACAGCACGGCTTAGATACAGAGTAAAGCTCCCTCTACACATTCACTATCAAACACCCCCAGGCCCGGTACTGCACGGGGTCAGATACAGAGTAAATCTCCCTCTACACTGTCCCCATCAAACACTCCCAGGACATGTACAGCACGGGATTAGATACAGAGTAAAGCTCCCTCTACACTGTCCCCATCAAACACTCCGAGGATAGGTACAGCATGGGGTTAGATACAGAGTAAAGCTCCATCTACACTGTCCCCATCAAACACTCCCAGGACAGGTACAGCACGGGTTAGATACAGAGTAAATCTCCCTCTACATTTCTCCCCATCAAACACTCCCAGGACAGATACAGCACTGGTTAGATACAGAGTAAAGCTCCCTCTACATTTCTCCCCATCAAACACTCCCAGGACAGGTACAGCACGGGGTTAGATACAGAATAAAGCCCCCTCGACACTGTGCCCATCAAACACTCCCAGGACAGGTACAGCACGGGTTAGATACAGAGTAAAGCTCCATCTACACTGTCCCCCATCAAACACTCCTAGGACAGGTACAGCACGGGTTAAGTACAGAGTAAAGCTCCATCTACACTGTCCCAATCAAACACTCCCAGGACAGGTACAGCACGGGTTAGATACAGAGTAAAGCTCCCTCTAAACTGTCCCCATCAAACACTCCCAGGACAGGTACAGCACGGGGTTTGATACAGAGTAAAGCTCCATCTACACTGTCCCCGTCAAACACTCCCAGGACAGGTACAGCACGGGTTAGGTACAGAGTAAAGCTCCATCTACACTGTCCCCATCAAACACTCCCAGGATAGGTACAGCACGGCTCAGATACAGAGTAAAGCTCCCTCTACACATTCACTATCAAACACCCCCAGGCCCGGTACTGCACGGGGTCAGATACAGAGTAAATCTCCCTCTACACTGTCCCCATCAAACACTCCCAGGACAGGTACAGCACGGGATTAGATACAGAGTAAAGCTCCCTCGACACTGTCCCCATCAAACACTCCCAGGACAGGTACAGCACGGGGTTAGATACAGAGTAAAGCTCCATCTACATTTCTCCCCATCAAACACTCCCAGGACAGATACAGCACTGGTTAGATACAGAGTAAAGCTCCCTCTACATTTCTCCCCATCAAACACTCCCAGGACAGGTACAGCACAGGTTAGATACAGAGTAAAGCTCCATCTACACTGTCCTCATCAAACACTCCCAGGACAGCTACAGCACGGGGTTAGGTGCAGAGTAAAGCTCACTCGACACTGTCCCCATCAAACCCTCCCAGGACAGGTACTGCACGGGGTTAGATACAGAGTAAAGCCCCCCCGACACTGTCCCCATCAAACACTCCCAGGACAGGTACAGCACGGGGTTAGATACAGAGCAAAGCTCCCTCTACACTGTCCCCATCAAACACTCCCAGGACAGGTCCAGCACGGGGTTAGATACAGAGTAAAGCTCCCTCTACACTGTCCCCATCAAACACTCCCAGGACAGGTACAGCACGGGTTAGATACAGAGTAAAGCTCCCTCTAAACTGTCGCCATCAAACACCCCCAGGATAGGTACAGCACGGCTTAGATACAGAGTAAAGCTCCCTCTACACATTCACTATCAAACACCCCCAGGCCCGGTACTGCACGGGGTCAGATACAGAGTAAATCTCCCTCTACACTGTCCCCATCAAACACTCCCAGGACATGTACAGCACGGGATTAGATACAGAGTAAAGCTCCCTCTACACTGTCCCCATCAAACACTCCGAGGATAGGTACAGCATGGGGTTAGATACAGAGTAAAGCTCCATCTACACTGTCCCCATCAAACACTCCCAGGACAGGTACAGCACGGGTTAGATACAGAGTAAATCTCCCTCTACATTTCTCCCCATCAAACACTCCCAGGACAGATACAGCACTGGTTAGATACAGAGTAAAGCTCCCTCTACATTTCTCCCCATCAAACCCTCCCAGGACAGGTACTGCACGGGGTTAGATACAGAGTAAAGCCCCCCCGACACTGTCCCCATCAAACACTCCCAGGACAGGTACAGCACGGGGTTAGATACAGAGCAAAGCTCCCTCTACACTGTCCCCATCAAACACTCCCAGGACAGGTACAGCACGGGGTTAGACACAGAGTAAAGCTCCCTCTACACTGTCCCCATCAAACACTCCCAGGACAGGTACAGCACGGGTTAGATACAGAGTAAAGCTCCCTCTAAACTGTCGCCATCAAACACCCCCAGGATAGGTACAGCACGGCTTAGATACAGAGTAAAGCTCCCTCTACACATTCACTATCAAACACCCCCAGGCCCGGTACTGCACGGGGTCAGATACAGAGTAAATCTCCCTCTACACTGTCCCCATCAAACACTCCCAGGACATGTACAGCACGGGATTAGATACAGAGTAAAGCTCCCTCTACACTGTCCCCATCAAACACTCCCAGGACAGGTACAGCACGGGTTAGATACAGAGTAAATCTCCCTCTACATTTCTCCCCATCAAACACTCCCAGGACAGATACAGCACTGGTTAGATACAGAGTAAAGCTCCCTCTACATTTCTCCCCATCATACACTCCCAGGACAGGTACAGCACGGGGTTAGATACAGAGTAAAGCTCCCTCTAAACTGTCGCCATCAAACACCCCCAGGACAGGTACAGCACGGGTTAGATACAGAGTAAAGCTCCCTCTAAACTGTCGCCATCAAACACCCCCAGGATAGGTACAGCACGGCTTAGATACAGAGTAAAGCTCCCTCTACACATTCACTATCAAACACCCCCAGGCCCGGTACTGCACGGGGTCAGATACAGAGTAAATCTCCCTCTACACTGTCCCCATCAAACACTCCCAGGACATGTACAGCACGGGATTAGATACAGAGTAAAGCTCCCTCTACACTGTCCCCATCAAACACTCCGAGGATAGGTACAGCATGGGGTTAGATACAGAGTAAAGCTCCATCTACACTGTCCCCATCAAACACTCCCAGGACAGGTACAGCACGGGTTAGATACAGAGTAAATCTCCCTCTACATTTCTCCCCATCAAACACTCCCAGGACAGATACAGCACTGGTTAGATACAGAGTAAAGCTCCCTCTACATTTCTCCCCATCAAACACTCCCAGGACAGGTACAGCACGGGGTTAGATACAGAATAAAGCCCCCTCGACACTGTGCCCATCAAACACTCCCAGGACAGGTACAGCACGGGTTAGATACAGAGTAAAGCTCCATCTACACTGTCCCCCATCAAACACTCCTAGGACAGGTACAGCACGGGTTAAGTACAGAGTAAAGCTCCATCTACACTGTCCCAATCAAACACTCCCAGGACAGGTACAGCACGGGTTAGATACAGAGTAAAGCTCCCTCTAAACTGTCCCCATCAAACACTCCCAGGACAGGTACAGCACGGGGTTTGATACAGAGTAAAGCTCCATCTACACTGTCCCCGTCAAACACTCCCAGGACAGGTACAGCACGGGTTAGGTACAGAGTAAAGCTCCATCTACACTGTCCCCATCAAACACTCCCAGGATAGGTACAGCACGGCTCAGATACAGAGTAAAGCTCCCTCTACACATTCACTATCAAACACCCCCAGGCCCGGTACTGCACGGGGTCAGATACAGAGTAAATCTCCCTCTACACTGTCCCCATCAAACACTCCCAGGACAGGTACAGCACGGGATTAGATACAGAGTAAAGCTCCCTCGACACTGTCCCCATCAAACACTCCCAGGACAGATACAGCACTGGTTAGATACAGAGTAAAGCTCCCTCTACATTTCTCCCCATCAAACACTCCCAGGACAGGTACAGCACAGGTTAGATACAGAGTAAAGCTCCATCTACACTGTCCTCATCAAACACTCCCAGGACAGCTACAGCACGGGGTTAGGTGCAGAGTAAAGCTCACTCGACACTGTCCCCATCAAACCCTCCCAGGACAGGTACTGCACGGGGTTAGATACAGAGTAAAGCCCCCCCGACACTGTCCCCATCAAACACTCCCAGGACAGGTACAGCACGGGGTTAGATACAGAGCAAAGCTCCCTCTACACTGTCCCCATCAAACACTCCCAGGACAGGTACAGCACGGGGTTAGATACAGAGTAAAGCTCCCTCTACACTGTCCCCATCAAACACTCCCAGGACAGGTACAGCACGGGTTAGATACAGAGTAAAGCTCCCTCTAAACTGTCGCCATCAAACACCCCCAGGATAGGTACAGCACGGCTTAGATACAGAGTAAAGCTCCCTCTACACATTCACTATCAAACACCCCCAGGCCCGGTACTGCACGGGGTCAGATACAGAGTAAATCTCCCTCTACACTGTCCCCATCAAACACTCCCAGGACATGTACAGCACGGGATTAGATACAGAGTAAAGCTCCCTCTACACTGTCCCCATCAAACACTCCCAGGACAGGTACAGCACGGGTTAGATACAGAGTAAATCTCCCTCTACATTTCTCCCCATCAAACACTCCCAGGACAGATACAGCACTGGTTAGATACAGAGTAAAGCTCCCTCTACATTTCTCCCCATCATACACTCCCAGGACAGGTACAGCACGGGGTTAGATACAGAGTAAAGCTCCCTCTAAACTGTCGCCATCAAACACCCCCAGGACAGGTACAGCACGGGTTAGATACAGAGTAAAGCTCCCTCTAAACTGTCGCCATCAAACACCCCCAGGATAGGTACAGCACGGCTTAGATACAGAGTAAAGCTCCCTCTACACATTCACTATCAAACACCCCCAGGCCCGGTACTGCACGGGGTCAGATACAGAGTAAATCTCCCTCTACACTGTCCCCATCAAACACTCCCAGGACATGTACAGCACGGGATTAGATACAGAGTAAAGCTCCCTCTACACTGTCCCCATCAAACACTCCGAGGATAGGTACAGCATGGGGTTAGATACAGAGTAAAGCTCCATCTACACTGTCCCCATCAAACACTCCCAGGACAGGTACAGCACGGGTTAGATACAGAGTAAATCTCCCTCTACATTTCTCCCCATCAAACACTCCCAGGACAGATACAGCACTGGTTAGATACAGAGTAAAGCTCCCTCTACATTTCTCCCCATCAAACACTCCCAGGACAGGTACAGCACGGGGTTAGATACAGAATAAAGCCCCCTCGACACTGTGCCCATCAAACACTCCCAGGACAGGTACAGCACGGGTTAGATACAGAGTAAAGCTCCATCTACACTGTCCCCCATCAAACACTCCTAGGACAGGTACAGCACGGGTTAAGTACAGAGTAAAGCTCCATCTACACTGTCCCAATCAAACACTCCCAGGACAGGTACAGCACGGGTTAGATACAGAGTAAAGCTCCCTCTAAACTGTCCCCATCAAACACTCCCAGGACAGGTACAGCACGGGGTTTGATACAGAGTAAAGCTCCATCTACACTGTCCCCGTCAAACACTCCCAGGACAGGTACAGCACGGGTTAGGTACAGAGTAAAGCTCCATCTACACTGTCCCCATCAAACACTCCCAGGATAGGTACAGCACGGCTCAGATACAGAGTAAAGCTCCCTCTACACATTCACTATCAAACACCCCCAGGCCCGGTACTGCACGGGGTCAGATACAGAGTAAATCTCCCTCTACACTGTCCCCATCAAACACTCCCAGGACAGGTACAGCACGGGATTAGATACAGAGTAAAGCTCCCTCGACACTGTCCCCATCAAACACTCCCAGGACAGATACAGCACTGGTTAGATACAGAGTAAAGCTCCCTCTACATTTCTCCCCATCAAACACTCCCAGGACAGGTACAGCACAGGTTAGATACAGAGTAAAGCTCCATCTACACTGTCCTCATCAAACACTCCCAGGACAGCTACAGCACGGGGTTAGGTGCAGAGTAAAGCTCACTCGACACTGTCCCCATCAAACCCTCCCAGGACAGGTACTGCACGGGGTTAGATACAGAGTAAAGCCCCCCCGACACTGTCCCCATCAAACACTCCCAGGACAGGTACAGCACGGGGTTAGATACAGAGCAAAGCTCCCTCTACACTGTCCCCATCAAACACTCCCAGGACAGGTACAGCACGGGGTTAGATACAGAGTAAAGCTCCCTCTACACTGTCCCCATCAAACACTCCCAGGACAGGTACAGCACGGGTTAGATACAGAGTAAAGCTCCCTCTAAACTGTCGCCATCAAACACCCCCAGGATAGGTACAGCACGGCTTAGATACAGAGTAAAGCTCCCTCTACACATTCACTATCAAACACCCCCAGGCCCGGTACTGCACGGGGTCAGATACAGAGTAAATCTCCCTCTACACTGTCCCCATCAAACACTCCCAGGACATGTACAGCACGGGATTAGATACAGAGTAAAGCTCCCTCTACACTGTCCCCATCAAACACTCCGAGGATAGGTACAGCATGGGGTTAGATACAGAGTAAAGCTCCATCTACACTGTCCCCATCAAACACTCCCAGGCAGGTACAGCACGGGTTAGATACAGAGTAAATCTCCCTCTACATTTCTCCCCATCAAACACTCCCAGGACAGATACAGCACTGGTTAGATACAGAGTAAAGCTCCCTCTACATTTCTCCCCATCAAACCCTCCCAGGACAGGTACTGCACGGGGTTAGATACAGAGTAAAGCCCCCCCGACACTGTCCCCATCAAACACTCCCAGGACAGGTACAGCACGGGGTTAGATACAGAGCAAAGCTCCCTCTACACTGTCCCCATCAAACACTCCCAGGACAGGTACAGCACGGGGTTAGATACAGAGTAAAGCTCCCTCTACACTGTCCCCATCAAACACTCCCAGGACAGGTACAGCACGGGTTAGATACAGAGTAAAGCTCCCTCTAAACTGTCGCCATCAAACACCCCCAGGATAGGTACAGCACGGCTTAGATACAGAGTAAAGCTCCCTCTACACATTCACTATCAAACACCCCCAGGCCCGGTACTGCACGGGGTCAGATACAGAGTAAATCTCCCTCTACACTGTCCCCATCAAACACTCCCAGGACATGTACAGCACGGGATTAGATACAGAGTAAAGCTCCCTCTACACTGTCCCCATCAAACACTCCCAGGACAGGTACAGCACGGGTTAGATACAGAGTAAATCTCCCTCTACATTTCTCCCCATCAAACACTCCCAGGACAGATACAGCACTGGTTAGATACAGAGTAAAGCTCCCTCTACATTTCTCCCCATCATACACTCCCAGGACAGGTACAGCACGGGGTTAGATACAGAGTAAAGCTCCATCTACACTGTCCTCATCAAACACTCCCAGCCAGCTACAGCACGGGGTTAGATGCAGAGTAAAGCTCACTCTTCACTGTCCCCATCAAACCCTCCCAGGACAGGTACTGCGTGGGGTTAGATACCGAGTAAAGCACACTCTACACATTCCCCATCAAACACTCCCAGGCCCGGTACAGCACGGGGTTAGATACAGAGTAAAGCTCCCCCTACACTGTCCCCATCAAACACTCCCAGGACAGGTACAGCACGGGATAGATACAGAGTAAAGCTCCATCTACCCTGTCCCCATCAAACACTCCCAGGACAGGTACAGCACGGGGTTAGATACAGAGTAAAGCTCCATCTACATTGTCCTCATCAAACACTCCCAGGACAGGTACAGCATGGGGTTAGATACAGAGTAAAGCTCCTCTACATTTCTCCCCATCAAACACTCCCAGGACAGGTACAGCACGGGTTAGATACAGAGTAAAGCTCCATCTACACTGTCCTCATCAAACACTCCCAGGACAGATACAGCACGGGTTAGATACAGAGATGAAGCTCCCTCTACACTGTCACCATCAAACACTCCCAGGACAGGTACAGCACGGGGTTAGATACAGAGTAAAGCTCCCTCTGCACTGTCCCCATCAAACACTCCCCGGACCGGTACAGCACGGTGTTAGATACAGAGTAAAGCTCCCTCTACACTGTCCCCATCAAACACTCCCAGGACCGGTACAGCACGGGGTCAGATACAGAGTAAATCTCCCTCTGCACTGTCCCCATCAAACACTCCCAGGACCGGTACAGCACGGGGTTAGAGACAGAGTAAAGCTCCATCTACACTGTCCCCATTGTGGTGAATGTAAATGAAAATGAAAATCGCTTGTTGTCACGAGTCGGCTTCAAATGAAGTTACTGTGAAAAGCCCCTAGTCGCCACATTCCGGCGCCTGTTCGGGGAGGCTGGTACGGGATAGTTAATTCACCAGTTATGTTCTATGTTATTAACCCTGTGGGTTTTATCTGTGGGCCATTGTCTGGCTTCACCCACAGGGGGAGATGTTGGAGCATGTACGGGCTCAGCCCATGGCTCCGCCCCTTTGAAGGAGTATAAGAGTAGCTGACCTGTGGGACTGTCCTCAGTATGCACCAGATGGTGGCATCAATTTAATTAACTCTCTGAACAAAAACTATTGTGGAGTCAGCCCTCAAACCTGACAGACTGGAGCTCGATCCACAGGCCGCGGAGGCGAAGGAAGTTTTTTCACACTGGCTGCGGTGTTTCAAGGCCCACCTTGCCGCGTCGTCGACGCCATCCGTCACGGACAAACAAAAATTGAGTCTCCTCCACGCACGGGTGAGTCACCGCATTTCTGTGCATCTCGAAGAGGCCACCTCATATACCGCCGCTCTCGCAATTCTCGAGCGCATCTACGTGCGGCCTGTGAACGAGGTCTATGCGCGACATATTCTCACTACTCGACGCCAGCGCCCCGGGGAGTCACTCGACGACTATCTGCGCGACCTCAAAGCCCTCACGCGCAACTGCAACTATCAAGCCGTTACGGCCACTCAGCACATGGAGCTCGCCGTCCGAGACGTCTACGTTGCGGGGGTCAGATCAAATTACGTGCGGCACGACTGCTCGCGAAAGAGGACCTGGACGAGACAGTGAAACTGGCGACTTCACTGGAGGTTGCTATCCAGAGCCTCACTGCATTTCCGGCCGAACACTCGACCCCCTCGTGGGCTCCCGACCAGAGACTACCCCAGGCCTGTGCTGCGAGCCCACCCGCTCATCATGGGGGGTTGCCTTGTTATTTTTGCGGCCAGCCTCAACACCCTCGACAGCACTGCCCGGCCCGTAACGAGCACTGCAACAATTGCGGCCAAAAAGGGCACTCGGCCAAGGTCTGCCTCGCCAAGCCGAAGCACGCGAACTCTCAGACCCGAACTACCGACTCTCAGGCCTGCAGACCTCGCAATGTGGCAGCGTGCCCTCCGACTCCGCACAGCACGTGCGACTCACGGGGGCCGCCATTTTGGCCATCCTCCCCCACGCAGCCGGCCACGTGCGATCCATGGGGTGCCATCTTCCTCAACGCCCGCCATGTTTGATCAACGGGCGCCGCCATCTTGGACGCCATCTGCTACGCGCTCGACGCGTACGACCTGCTCGGACAGTCACCGGGGGGCCGCTCCAGCACAGCCAACCACGCTGCCGGTTACCCTCAACTCAGCGCAGTCACCTTGGACCAGTCGCGACCCAAGCACCTCAAGAGCTCAATGATGGCCGTCCGGGTTAACGGGTACGAGACACCTTGCCTGTTCGACTCCAGGAGCACCGAGAGTTTCATCCACCCGGATCTGGTAAGTCGCAGCTCGCTCCCGATATTAACGGCGCACAATTTCCCTCGCCTCCGGGTCGCACTCGGTACAAATCCGAGGGTGCACTACGGTAACCTTAGCGGTACAGGGCGCTGAGTACACTAAATTCCAGCTGTACGTGCTCCCAGACCTCTGCGCACCCCTCCTTTTAGGGCTCGATTTTCAATGTCATCTCAAGAGCCTGACGCTTAGCTTTGGCGGACCCCTGCCCCCACTCACTGTGTGCAGCCTAGCCACTCTGAAAGTCGACCCTCCTTCCCTCTTCGCTCATCTCACCGCTGATTGCAAGCCAGTAGCCGCAGGCGATATAGCATGCAGGACAGAATATTTATTAGGTCTGAGATCCTGCGTCTCTTGTGGGAGGGGGTCATAGAGGCCAGCAACAGCCCCTGGAGAGGTCAGGTGGTGGTCGTCAAGACCGGGGAAAAGTTCTGGATGGTGGTTGATTACAGCCAGACCATTAACCGCTTTACGCAGCTCGATGCGTACCCCCTTCCCCGGATTACAGACATGGTAAATCAGATCGCGCACTACTGCGTGTTCTCCACGGTGGATCTGAAGTCTGCATACCCCCAGCTCCCAATCCGCCTGGAGGACCGCCACTGCACGGCGTTTGAGGCAGACGGCCGCCTTTTCCATTTCCTCCGGGTCCCTTTTGGCGTCACAAACGGGGTTTCGGTGTTCCAACGGGTGATGGACCGAATGGTGGCCCAGTACGGGCTGCGGGCCACGTTTCCGTACTTGGACAATGTCACCATCTGCGGCCATGATCAGCAGGACCACGACGCCAACCTCCACCGATTTCTCCAAACCGCCCAAAAACTTAATCTCACCTATAAGGAGAAATGCGTTTTCCGCACAACCAGGCTAGCCATCCTCGGCTACGTCGTGGAGAACGGGGTCCTAGGGCCCGACCCTGACCGTCTGTGCCCCCTTCTACAACTCCCTCTCCCTCACTGCCCCAAGGCCCTGAAGAGGTGCCTTGGATTCTTCTCCTATTACGCCCAGTGGGTCCCCCAGTATGCGGACAAAGCCCGCCCACTATTTAAGGCCACCCTCTTTCCACTGGCAGCCGAGGCCCGCCAAGCCTTCAACTGCATCAAGGCGGACATCGCCAAAGCTGTGATGCGCGCGGTGGACGAGTCCGCCCCCTTCCAGGTGGAGAGCGACGCATCAGAGGTCGCTCTCGCCGCCACTCTCAACCAAGCAGGCAGACCGGTAGCGTTCTTTTCCCGCACCCTCACCACCTCTGAACTTCGACACTCCTCGGTCGAAAAAGAAGCCCAAGCCATCGTGGAAGCCGTTCGGCACTGGAGGCACGACCTCGCTGGTAGGAGGTTTACCCTCGTCACCGACCAACGATCGGTAGCCTTCATGTTCGACAATACGCAGCGGGGCAAGATCAAGAACGATAAGATCTTGAGGTGGAGAATCGACCTCTCCACCTATAATTACGATATAGTATATTGTCCTGGGAAGCTCAACGAGCCCCCAGATGCCCTGTCCCGCGCCAGTGCGCAAGAGGACTGACTACAGGCTATCCACGATGACCTCTGCCACCCGGGGGTCACCCGACTCGACCCGCAACCTGCCCTACTCCACCGAGGAGGTCAAAGCTGTAACCAGGGACTGCCAAATCTGTGCGGAGTGTAAACCGCACTTCTAGCGACCAGATAAGGCCCACCTGGTGAAGGCGTCCTGGCCCTTTGAACGCCTCAGTATCGATTTCAAAGGGCCCCTCCCCTCGAATAATCGCAATACCTACTTTCTCAATATGATTGAGTTCTCCCGTTTCCCGTTTGCCATCCCCTGCCCCGATGTGACCACCCCCACTGTTATCAGAGCCCTGCACAGTGTCTTCACCCTGTTTGATTTCTCCAGTTATGTCCACAGCGACAGGGGCTCGTCGTTCATGAGCGACGAACTGCGTCAGTACCTGCTCAGTAAGGGCATCGCCTCGAGCAGGACTACCAGTTATAACCCCAGGGGAAATGGGCAGGTGGAGAGGGAGAACGCGACAGTCTGGAAGACCGTCCTACTGACCCTACGGTCCAGGAATCTCCCGGTTTCCCACTGGCAGGAAGTCCTCCCCGATGCGCTCCATGCTATTAGGTCCCTCCTTTGCACGGCCACAAACCAGACTCCTCATGACCGCTTGTTTATTTTTCCTAGGGAGACTTCCTCGCTCCCACCCTGGCTGATGACACCGGGTCTGGTTCTCCTCCGGAAACACGTTCGGACCCAGAAGACCGATCCCCAGGTAGAGAGGGTCCAGCTCCTGCACTCAAACCCGCACTACGCATATGCTGAGCACCCCGATGGTCGACAGGATACCGTCTCTCTCCGAGACCTTGCGCCCGCAGGCTCCGCCACCACGACGTCCACAGTACCCCCCGCGCTGTACCCCGCTATTTCTCCCATGCCCAGCGCCCCCGCGCCCATTTGGCTCCCGCGCTCCCTTCCACCCGGCACACCAGTCCGCAGGAATGAAGCTCCGGAAGAGCCGCTCCCGGAGTCCACGCCTGTGCCTGCTCCGGACCCACTTCCACAGCCACCCGAAGCGGCTGCAACACCAGTGCTTCGGCGGTCGCAACGTACGATCCGGGCGCCGGACCGGCTGAACTTGTGACCCATCACCCTCGCAGGACTTCATTTTTTTACAGGGGGTAAATGTGGTGAATCTAAATACAGTTAATTCACCAGTTATGTGCTATGTTTGTAAATACAGTTATCAACCCTGTGGGTTTTATCTGTGGGCCACTGCATGGCTTCACCCACAGGGGGAGATGTTGGAGGATGTTGGAGCATGTACGGGCTCAGCCCATGGCTCCGCCCCTTTGAAGGAGTATCAGAGTAGCTGGCCTGTGGGACTGTCCTCACTATGTACCAGTCGCAGGCAGGCAAAGTTGATCGTTAATTAAAACCACTGTTTTACTCCAACACGAGTCCTTGAGTGAATTGATGGTCGCATCACCCATCAAACACTCCCAGGACAGGTACAACACGGGGTTAGATACAGAGTAAAGCTCCCTCTACACTGTCCCCATCAAACACTCCCAGGACAGGTACAACACGGGGTTAGATACAGAGTAAAGCTCCCTCTACACTGTCCCCATCAAACACTCCCAGGACAGGTACAGCACGGGGTTAGATACAGAGTAAAGCTCCCTCTACACTGTCCCCATCAAACACTCCCAGGACAGGTACAGCATGGGGTTAGATACAGAGTAAAGCTCCCTCTACACTGTCCCCATCAAACACTCCCAGGACAGGTACAGCACGGGGTTAGATACAGAGTAAAGCTCCCTCTACACTGTCCCCATCAAACACTCCCAGGACAGGTACAGCACGGGGTTAGATACAAAGTAAAGCTGTTAAGTAATGGGTGAAGAGACATTGCAATTAGTTGTCTCATTTATGTTAAGTATCCATTAATTGACACTGATATGTAAAGGGGCTTCAGGTGGCCTCTGTCAGGTGGTGTGTTGTTAAGAGTTTTGTGCAGAGGCTGTGGAAGTGAAATAAATGGTGTTTGGTGAAAAGGAACAAGAACTTTAGATTCTTCATTTCACAGCAACTAAAACGTTAAACAATTGGTAGCAGCGGATGGTTGCTGTGTAAATGTGAAGGTTTGAAAGATACAACTTTTCCTGATCAAACCAAGGAGTGAGTGAGAAACAAAAAAAAAACATGGCTGAACCGAGGATAAAGATGGCCGGATATGACTATCCTCCCTTATTTTCTGAAAGGGAATCGTACGCCCAATGGAGAAGTGCAGTAGTTATGTGGACTAAGGTAACTGCTTTGGGAAAGAGAAAACCAGGTATGGCATTGGCTCTTTCTCTACCATATGGCAGTAAAATCCGGAGCAAAGGTTTTCTGAGCTGGAATTGGAAGAGTTAGACTCAGAAGAAGGTCTGGTGACTTTATTACATTATATGGTTAAGATTTCTTAGAAAGATGACTTGATAAGTGCGTATGAAGCATGGTCGGATTTTGAAAAGTTCCGGAAAATGGAGGATATCTCCATGGAAGACTATAAAATGGAATTTGGCAGACTATATAAAAGGCTGCAGAAACACAATTTGGAATTTCCACAGTGTGTTGGCCTTTAAATTACTTGACTGTGCTAGAGTGAGCAACATGGATAGGCTCCTGGTTTTGACGGGAGTTCAGTTTACTGATAAGGATACCTTATTCGAACAGATGACAAAAGCTTTACAAAAGTTTCTGGGGAAACATTCAATTCCGATGGCTCTGATGACCCAAATATGTCAGCCTGCAATAAGGCAGAATATGGAAGATACACTAGTAACAGGATGGCAAAATTGTATGGCTACGAACAGGGCTCAAGACTATAGATGGAGACCGAGACAAGGAAATTATGAAGACAGAAACCCAGTTAGAACCTACAATAGGAAGATGAACCCCAGAAATGCACAGAGCATGATAAATCGATGTTTTTGATGTGACTCTCAATACCATTATGCTTTCAACTGTCCAACTCGTTATGATAGAGTGTTTGAAGCGACACATGACACGGAAGAGTCAGAAGAGGAAAAAGATAGTGACCAGAAAGAAGGCATTGTCCTATTGACAAGCAGTTTTACGCCGGTAATGAGGGTGTTGGTTGCAGAATCCTTCAACTCTGCTGTATTGGACAGTGGCTGCACATCTACTGTGTGTGGAATTGACTGGTTAAAATGTTACCTGGACTCTTTGAATGCTGAAAATCGTAACAATGTTAAGGAATTTGAAAGTTCCACAAGTTTCAGGTTTGGGGATGATAATAGTCTGAAGTCGCTGAAAAGAGTGGTGATCCCTTGCAATATTGCCGGAGTGAATCATTCATTAGCGCGGATGTTGTATCAAGTGAGATACCTTTGCTTCTGAGCAGACCGTCGATGAAGAAAGCACACATGAAACTGGATATGGAACAGGATAAGGCAACAGTTTTTGAAAAGATGGTGGACTTACAATTTACACAGTCGGGACACTATTGTATTCCATTACTGACAAATAATTTTTCAAGTAGAATGGTTAAGGATGTGTTAATGGCAGTTGAAAATGGGACTTTAGCTGATAAAAAGCTTGTGGTATTAAAACTGCATAGGCAATTTGCACATCCGCCTCCTCGGAGGCTGAAAAATGTATTAATGGATGCAGGGATAAGGGATGACGACTATACTGAACTGAAAGAACAGGTTAGTGACCGCTGTGAAGTTTGTAGGAAGTACAGAAGGACACCAGCACGACCGATAGTAACCCTACCTTTGGCCAGGGATTTTAACGGCATTGTGGCCATGGACCTTAAGATCTGGGCTAAAGCAAATAATATATTTATTTTGCATTTTGTAGATTTAGCAACCAGATTTAGTCAATCAACGATTGTACGAAGTAAAGAAAAGAGAGTAATTCTGGATCAAATCGTGAAAAAATGGATAGGGACAGGAATGGATCCACCGGCAAAATTCCTTGCAGACAATGGGGGAGAATTTGCTAATGATGAGTTTAGGGATATGTGTGAAAACATGAATATCAGAGTTATGAATACGGCTGCAGAAAGCCCATTTAGTAATGGTGTCTGTGAAAGAAATCATGCTGTCATCGATGACATGCTTCGTAAAATTTTGGCAGATTGACCAAATTGCAGGCTAAATTCAGCTTTAGCATGGGCAGTACATGCAAAGAATTCATTGCAGATGGTTGGGGGCTATAGTCCTTATCAATTAGTGTTTGGTAGAAATCCTAAAAGTCCGTCCATTTTGGATGACCAGCCTCCAGCTTGGGAGGGGACTACAGTTAGCTCTGGTTTTACTGAACATTTAAATGAATTACATACAAGTAGAAAAGCTTTTTTGGAAGCAGAAGTCTCTGAAAGAATTCGCAGAACTTTAAGACATAACGTACGTCCATCAGATGCCATTTTTCAGCAAGGAGACATGGTATACTATAAGAGAGACAATTCTAATGAATGGAAAGGCCCAGGGAAAATCATAGGCATAGATGGCAAAACAATTATTTTGCAACATGGTAATCAAACTGTTAGGGTACATTCATCAAGGATAATGGGTAAAGATTACAAATTTTCAAATTTAGACAGAGCAGACAAACCTGACGAGGAACCAGAGTCATCTGGTATGCATGTGTTACAGAACTATGAGGACCAATTAACTGATATAGACAGGGTTTCTGTGGAGGAACGCAACTCTTCTGGTGAATTATAACAGGCCATTTTTCCGAAAGGGCAACTGCCAAAAGTTGGTACAAAAGTGACATACTTGCCTGAAGGGTCTAGTCAATGGAAGGATGCAACTGTTATTAGTAGAGCAGGGAAGGCCACTGGAAAGTATAAACATTGGTTGAATGTACAGCATTCAGGGGAAGGAGTCAAGACAATGGATTGGGAAAACGAAGTTCAAAAATGGAGGGCACAGAAACGCAGTGCCAGTTCAGATCGTACATCGGATAGTGAACAGGTCTGCAGGAAAGATCGAGAACTATTGAAAGGACATCCCACAGGAGAAGGGAAAGAGCACGCAGTAGCAGTACAGAACGAGATACCAGGCGGGAGAGGGGACGTAGTTTGTCAAGATCTCGGATCATGAGTAAGACTACGAAAACTAATAGGAGTAGACGCCCACATGCATGTGAGATTTTGGTGGCTTCAAATAAATTAGATGAAAAAGTTATTAAAGAAGCTAAACAGCAAGAATTGCATAGTTGGAGTGAATTTGGGGTATACGTGGAAGTACCGAATAGGGGACAAAGAGCTCTATCCCACAGATGGATTTGCACAGAAAAGGTTCTTCCGGATGGAACTTATAAGGCAAAGGCCAGGCTTGTGGCAAGGGGATTTGAAGAAAACTGAGAAGATCAGGATTTAAGGGTAGATTCACCAATGGCAGGAAAGGTTATTTTAAATATCTTCTTGGCTCTATTAGCCACAAAGGCATGGGAATGCAAATCTATAGATATAAAAGCTGCCTTTTTGCAGGGGCATCAGCTCCAGAGAGACTTTTTTCTCCGTCCTCCTAAGGAAGCAGCTAACACAGAAGGGGTACTCAGGAAGTTGAGCAAATGTGTATATGGATTAAATGATGCATCTAGAGTCTGGTATTTTTCAGTAAGGTCAGTTTTGTTAAAGTTCAGCTGTTGCCAGTTGAAAGCAGATCCTGCAATGTTTTACTGGCACTATAAAGGAAATCTTTCTGTCATTTTTATGATGCATGTCGATGATTTTTTGTGGGGTGGGACTAGTGATTTTGAAGCTATTGTAATCTCTGGTTTGAGGAAAGAATTGAGGGTTGGAAGTCAGGCTTCCGGTGCATTTAAATATATTGGACTGGAAATTGGACAGACTAAGTTAGGGGCAACTTTACGTCAGCAATCTTATTTGGAAAGCATCACCCCAATAGCAATTAGTCGTGGCCGAGTTTCACAAAAAGACGCAATGGTTTCAAAGATAGAAAAAGAGCAACTGCGATGTTTCATTGGGCAACTGAACTGGTTAGGTAGACAGACTAGACTGGACGTGAGTTTTGATGTCTTAGCGTTGAGTACAAAAATGAATAATCCCAAAGTGGAAGACATAATAAGAACAAATAAAGCATTGGTCAAACTAAAAATGCAGGAGTGTGTTTTGAAGTTCCCGGTTTTAGGTGACCTTAAGCACTTGAAACTCATAGTTTATAGTGATGTGTCCTACGCAAATTTATGTGATGGGGTTTCAAGCGCAGGAGGTTTTATAATTTTCCTTTTGGGGAACAATGGTAAATGTTGCCAGTTTGTGTGGGAAACAAAGAAAATAAGGAGAGTGGTAAAAAGCACTTTGGCTGCTGAGACGTTAAGCCTTGTAGAGGCGGTGGATATAGCTTTTTATATAAGTATAATATTGACAGAAATTTTGGGATTAGGGGGTTTGGGTAATATACCTATTGACTGTCACATAGACAATAAATCCCTGTGGGAAAATGTGCACTCTACAAAAAGTGTCAATGAAAAGAGGTTACGGATAGACATCGCAAGTTTGAAGCAGATGACGGACAGAGGGAAAATAACAAAAATTAAATGGGTCGACAGGAGCTATCAACTGTCAGACTGTTTTACGAAAAGAGGGGTGAGTTCACAGAAACTTCTGGATATTGTTAATGAAGGGCGCTTGTTTCTGTTACTTTTTTTTTCTCTTTCTCGTCCAAACCAAAAAAAGGGGGGGGGGAAAATCATGTGTGTGTTTTTGAGTTTCTTGAAATACTGTTTTCACCTAATTATTATTATTTTTCTCCAAGGAAGGGGAGACTGTTCAGTAATGAGTTAAGAGACATTGCAATTAGTTGTCTCATTTATGTTAAGTATCCATTAATTGACACTGATATGTAAAGGGGCTTCAGGTGGCCTCTGTCAGGTGGTGTGTTGTTAAGAGTTTTGAGCAGAGGCTGTGGAAGTGAAATAAATGGTGTTTGGTGAAAAGGAACAAGAACTTTAGACTCTTCATATCACAGCAACTAAAACGTTAAACAAAAGCTCCCTCTACACTGTCCCCATCAAACACTCCCAGGACAGGTACAACACGGGGTTAGATACAGAGTAAAGCTCCCTCTACACTGTCCCCATCAAACACTCCCAGGACAGGTAAAGCACGGGGTTAGATACAGAGTAAAGCTCCCTCTACACTGTCCCCATCAAACACTCCCAGGACAGATACAGCACGGGGTTAGATACAGAGTAAAGCTCCCTCTACACTGTCCCCATCAAACACTCCCAGGACAAGTACAGCACGGGGTTAGATACAGAGTAAAGCTCCCTCCACCCTGTCCCCATCAAACACACCCAGGACAGGTACAGCACGGGGTTAGATACAGAGTAAAGCTCCCTCTACACTGTCCCCATCAAACACTCCCAGGACAGGTACACACGGGGTTAGATATAGAGTAAAGCTCCCTCTACACTGTCCCCATCAAACACTCCCAGGACAGGTACAGCACGGGGTTAGATACAGAGTAAAGCTCCCTCTACACTGTCCCCATCAAACACTCCCAGGACAGGTACACACGGGGTTAGATACAGAGTAAAGCTCCCTCTACACTGTCCCCATCAAACACTCCCAGGACAGGTACAGCACGGGGTTAGATACAGAGTAAAGCTCCCTCTACACTGTCCCCATCAAACACTCCCAGGACAGCTACAGCAAGGGGTTAGATACAGAGTAAAGCTCCCTCTACACTGTCCCCATCAAACACTCCCAGGACAGGTACAGCACGGGGTTAGATACAGAGTAAAGCTCCCTCTACACTGTCCCCATCAAACACTCCCAGGACAGCTACAGCAAGGGGTTAGATACAGAGTAAAGCTCCCTCTACACTGTCCCCATCAAACACTCCCAGGACAGGTACAGCACAGGGTTAGATACAGAGTAAATCTCCCTCTACATTGTCCCCATCAAACACTCCCAGGACAGGTACAGCACGGGGTTATATACAGAGTAAAGCTCCCTCTACACTGTCCCCATCAAACACTCCCAGGACAGGTACAGCACAGGGTTAGATACAGTGTAAAGCTCCATCTACACTGTCCCCATCAAACACTCCCAGGACAGGTACAGCACGGGGTTAGATACCGAGTAAAACTCCCTCGACACTGTCCCCATCAAACACTCCCAGGACAGATACAGCACGGGGTTAGATACAGAGTAAAGCTCCCTCTACACTGTCCCCATCAAACCCTCCCAGGACAGGTACAGCACGGGGTTAGATACACAGTAAAGCTCCCTCTACACTGTCCCCATCAAACACTCCCAGGACAGGTACAGCACGGGTTAGATACAGAGTATAGCTCCCTCTACACTGTCCCCATCAAACACTCCCAGGACAGGTACAGCACGGGGTTAGATACAGAGTAAAGCTCCCTCTACACTGTCCCCATCAAACACTCCCAGGACAGGTACAGCACGGGGTTAGATACAGAGTGAAGCTCCCTCTACACTGTCCCCATCAAACACTCCCAGGACAGGTACAGCACGGGGTTAGATACAGAGTAAAGCTCCCTCTACACTGTCCCCATCAAACACTCCCAGGACAGGTACAGCACGGGGTTACATACAGAGTAAAGCTCCCTCTACACTGTCCCCATCAAACACTCCCAGGACAGGTACAGCACGGGGTTAGATACAGAGTAAAGCTCCCACTACATCTCGAGGTGCCCATGTCCTGGTTCACACTGTACTAGATTTGGGAAGTAACGAGAGCTCTATTAGTTTGATTGAGGTATTGTACTTCTCGCGAGTAAGCAGGCTGTTTGTCGGGAGTCTGGGCTTGTGTCTGAGCCTCCACTCCCCTCACTTTAATATAGCAATTTAATGCCTAGAAAAATGTGGTGATGTGCCCTTTGGTAGGAAGAATAAATGAGCTGAATATTATTTAAATGGAGACAGACGGCAGAAAGATGCAGCACAGAGGGGATTTGGGGGTCCTGGTGCATAAATCACAAAAGGCTCGCGTGCAGGTTCAACGGGTAATGGGGAATGAAAATGGAATGTTGGCCTTTATTTCAAAGGGATTGGAATATAAAAATAAGGAATTTCTGCTAAAACTATACAAGGCACGAGTTAGACCACACCTGGAATACGGTGAACAGTTTTGGTCTCCTTACCTAAGGGACGATATCCCGGCATTGGAGGCAGTCCCGAGAAGGTTCACTCGGTTGATCCCGGGTAGGGAGGGATTTTCTTATGAGGAGAGGTTGAGTAGGTTGGGGCCTGTCCTCATTGGAGTTTAGAAGAATGAGAGGCGACCTTATTGAGATAGAGAGGATTCTCAGGGGGCTCGACAGGGCCGATGTTGAGAGGATGTTTCCTCTTGTGGGAGAGTCCGGGACCAGAGGGCAGAATCTCAGAGTAAGGGGGTCGCCCCATTTCAGACAGAGATGAGGAGGAATTTCCCCTCTCGGAGGGGGGTGAATGTGTGGAATTCTTTCCCGCAGGGAGCTGTAGAGGCTGGGCCGTTAAGTATGTTCAAGGCCGAGACAGACAGATTTTTAATCGTTGAGGGAATCGAGGGTTTATGGGGCTAAGGCGGGAAAGTGGAGTTGAGGATTATCACATCGGCCCAGTCACGGTCTCATCGAATGGGCGGAGCAGGCTCGATGGGCCGAGTGGCCTACTTCTGCTGCGACGTCTCATTACCCCCACCTCCCCTCACCACGGGGCCCGTTCCCTGACTCACGGACCTTGGGCGAGTGCCACCGCTGGTCTTTCTGCAGCGCCATGAGGGCGGTATCGTCGTCCAGGTGCTCGAAGAACTCCTCGTTGTCCACCACTGTCCCATCCTCCTCCAGCACTAGGCTGATCGCCCCGGTGATGAGGAGAGCATCGAGCGCCTGCAAAAGGGGTGGGTCGAAGAGAAGCACAGCGATCAGAGCGCTCACGCGCAGCCAGGAAAAGCGGGCCGTTCAGCCCATCGAAAACCCCGCCAGCTCTCTTTTTGGCCCGCTCTATCGCCCGTTCTATTGCCGTCGCCGTGAGAGGCGGTGGCACAGTGGTATTTTCATTGGACCCGTGATCCAGAGACCCAGCTGGGGGACCTTGGGTTCGAATCCCTCCCAGACGGATGGTAGAATTCGCGGTCAATAAAAAAATATCTGGAATTTAAAGCCTATAACGCTGACCCTGGAACCTTTGCCGATTGTCGGAAAAAAACCCAACTGATTCACTAATATCCATCCCCCTCTGGGGAAAGGGAAATCTGCCGTCCTTCTCCGGTCTGGCCTACAATGATTCCAGAACCCCCCGCCCCCCGCACAGCAATGTGGCTGACTCTTAACTGCCCCCCCACTCCAAAATGGCCAAGCTAGCCCACTCCGCCAAAGGGCAGTTAGGGATGCGTGGCTGTTGGGCGGGGGGGGGGGGGGGGTCGCAATAAATGCAAGGGCCCCGCCACCGATGTCCACAACTCCCGAAATAATACAATTTAAAAATTCTATCAATCCCTTCCGCTGTCACTTACCCCCGGAGGGAACATAGAACATTACAGCGCAGTACAGGCCCTTCGGCCCTCGATGTTGCGCCGACCTGTGAAACCACTCTAAAGCCCATCTACACTATTCCCTTATCGTCCATATGTCTATCCAATGACCATTTGATGCCCTTAGTGTTGGCGAGTCCACTACTGTTGCAGGCAGGGCATTCCACGCCCTTACTACTCTCTGAGTAAAGAACCTACCTCTGACATCGGTCCTATATCTATCTCCCCTCAATTTAAAGCTATGTCCCCTCGTGCTAGACATCACCATCCGAGGAAGAAGGCTCTCACTGTCCACCCTATCCAATCCTCTGATCATCTTGTATGCCTCAATTAAGTCACCTCTTAACCTTCTACTCTCTAACGAAAACAGCCTCAAGTCCCTCAGCCTTTCCTCATAAGATCTTCCCTCCATACCAGGCAACATTCTGGTAAATCTCCTCTGCACCCTTTCCAATGCTTCCACATCCGTCCTATAATGCGGCAACCAGAATTGCACGCAATACTCTAAATGCGGCTGCACTAGAGTTTTGTACAGCTGCAACATGACCTCATGGCTCCGAAACTCAATCCCTCTACCAATAAAAGCTAACACACCGTACGCCTTCTTAACAACCCTCTCAACCTGGGTGGCAACTGAGTGAGTTGCGGGGGTCATTCAGCCTCGCTGCGTTTGAAAATGCAGGCTATTTTTCAACCCAATCTTACTCTGGATGTGCGTGTGGCTCCCAGCATTTATTTCCCGTCCCTAATTACCCCTCCAACTGAGTTGGCTTGCTCAGCCATTTCAGAGAGGCGCAAGTTAAGAGTCAAGCACAGATTGATGTGTGTGGAGGGGCGTGGGGTCTGGAGTCACATGTAGGCCAGACCGGGTGAGGACGGCAGATTTCCCTTCCCCTAAATGGGGGACATTAGTGAACCAGATGGGTTTTATTTTTACCAACAGTTGATGATAGTTGTCACGGTCATCATTACTGGGATTAGTGCCATGTATTCCAGATTTTATTAATTGAGTTTAATTCCACCTCTGCCCAGGGCATTAACCTGTGGCCTCTTGATTACTAGTCCAGATTAGTTACCTCGACACCTAGTCTCCACTCCCCCCCGCCCCCTCACCCCAATCTTTTGTGCACGTGTAGATTTTGTTGAATGACCATTTTCCAGGCGCACCCTTGTACCTCACTGTTAAAGCATGTGTGGTGTGTGTGCAATATTACCGTAAGTGGGTGGATCCTGACTAAAGAGGAAAGCGAAGAAGGGCAGGGAGAGTGGAGAGATAGAGTGAGGACCTACCCCTGTGTAGAACACTGTGTGTGTGTCTGTGGGGCGAGTGTATGTGTTTGTGTGCAACTGGGGGGATGAGAGTGTGCCCGTGTGGAGTCTGCCTTTAGTGTTGGGTGGGGTTACTGGGTTATGGGGATAGGGTGGAGGTGTTGACCTTGGGTAGGGTGCTCTTTTCAAGAGCTGGTGCAGACTCGATGGGCCGAATGGCCTCCTTCTGCACTGTAAATTCGATGAACTATGCACGTGCATGTGGCGGGGGTGCGTGCGTGTGTGGGGGGAAGAGAGTGTGTGTGTGTGGGGGAGCGAGTGTGTGTGTGTGGGGGAGCGAGTGTGTGTGTGTGGGGGAGCGAGTGTGTGTGTGGGGGAGCGAGTGTGTGTGTGTGGGGGAGAGGGAGTGTGTGGGGGCGGGAGAGAGAGTGTGTGTGGGGGAGAGAGTGTGTGTGGGGGAGCGAGTGTGTGTGTGGTGGGGGGTGAGAATGTGTGTGTGGAGCGGAGAGAGTGTGTGTGGAGCGGAGAGAGTGTGTGTGGGGGGGAGAGAGTGTGTGTGGGGGGGAGAGAGTGTGTGTGGGGGGGAGAGAGTGTGTGTGGGGGGGAGAGAGTGTGTGTGTGGGGGAGAGAGTGTGTGTGGGGGAGAGAGTGTGTGTGGGGGAGAGAGTGTGCGTGGGGGAGAGAGTGTGTGGGGGTGGAGGGGAGAGAGTGTGTGTGTGGGGGGGGAGAGAGTGTGTGTGTGTGTGGGGGGAGAGAGTGTGTGTGTGTGGGGGGGAGAGAGTGTGTGTGTGTGTGTGGGGGGAGTGTGTGTGTGTGTGGGGGGGGAGAGTGTGAGTGTGTGGGGGGAGAGTGTGAGTGTGTGGGGGGAGAATGTGTGTGTGGGGGGAGAATGTGTGTGTGTGGGGGGAGAGAGTGTGTGTGTGTGGGGGAGGGGGGAGAGAGTGTGTGTGTGGGGGGGAGAGTGTGTGTGTGTGTGGGGGAGAGTGTGTGTGTGTGTGGGGGAGAGTGTGTGTGTGTGTGGGGGAGAGTGTGTGTGTGTGGGGGAGAGAGTGTGTGTGTGGAGGGGAGCGAGTGTGTGTGTGGGGGGGGGGTGAGAATGTGTGTGTGGAGCGGAGAGAGTGTGTGTGGGGGGGAGAGAGTGTGTGTGGGGGGGAGAGAGTGTGTGTGGGGGGGAGAGAGTGTGTGTGGGGGGGAGAGAGTGTGTGTGGGGGGGAGAGAGTGTGTGTGGGGGGGAGAGAGTGTGTGTGGGGGGAGAGAGTGTGTGTGGGGGGAGAGAGTGTGTGTGGGAGAGAGAGTGTGTGTGGGGGAGAGAGTGTGTGTGGGGGAGAGAGTGTGTGTGGGGGAGAGAGTGTGTGTGGGGGAGAGAGTGTGTGTGGGGGAGAGAGTGTGTGTGGGGGAGAGAGTGTGTGGGGGTGGAGGGGAGAGAGTGTGTGTATGGGGGGGGAAGAGAGTGTGTATGTGTGGGGGGAGAGAGTGTGTGTGTGTGGGGGGGAGAGAGTGTGTGTGTGTGTGGGGGGGGGGGAGTGTGTGTGTGTGTGGGGGGGGGAGTGTGTGTGTGGGGGGAGAGTGTGAGTGTGTGGGGGGAGAATGTGTGTGTGTGGGGGGAGAGAGTGTGTGTGTGGGGGAGAGAGTGTGTGTGTGGGGGAGAGAGTGTGTGTGTGGGGGGGAGAGTGTGTGTGTGTGTGGGGGAGAGTGTGTGTGTGTGGGGGGAGAGTGTGTGTGTGTGGGGGAGAGAGTGTGTGTGTGGAGGGGAGCCAGTGTGTGTGTGTGGGGGGTGAGAATGTGTGTGTGGAGGGTGAGAATGTGTGTGTGGGGGGAGAGAGAGTGTGTGGGGGGATAGAGTGTGTGTGGGGAGAGAGAGTGTGTGTGGGGGAGAGAGTGTGTGTGGGGGAGAGTGTGTTTGTGGGGGAGAGAGTGTGTGGGGGTGGGGGGGAGAGAGTGTGTGTGTGTGGGGGGGAGAGAGTGTGTGTGGGGGGAGAGAGTGTGTGTGGGGGGGAGAGAGTGTGTGTGGGGGGGAGAGAGTGTGTGTGGGGGGGAGAGAGTGTGTGTGGGGGGGAGAGTGTGAGTGTGTGGGGGGGAGAGTGTGAGTGTGTGGGGGGGAGAGTGTGAGTGTGTGGGGGGGAGAGTGTGAGTGTGTGGGGGAGAGTGTGTGTGTGTGGGGGAGAGTGTTTGTGGGGGAGAGAGTGTGTGGGGGTGGAGGGGAGAGAGTGTGTGTGTGTGGGGGAGAGAGTGTGTGTGGGGGGGAGAGAGTGTGTGTGGGGGGGAGAGAGTGTGTGTGGGGGGGAGAGAGTGTGTGTGGGGGGGAGAGAGTGTGTGTGGGGGGGAGAGAGTGTGTGTGGGGGGGAGAGAGTGTGTGTGGGGGGGAGAGAGTGTGTGTGGGGGGGAGAGTGTGAGTGTGTGGGGGGGAGAGTGTGTGTGTGTGTGGGGGAGAGTGTGTGTGTGTGTGGGGGAGAGTGTGTGTGTGTGTGGGGAGAGTGTGTGTGTGTGGGGGAGAGAGTGTGTGTGTGGAGGGGAGCGAGTGTGTGTGTGGGGGGGGGGTGAGAATGTGTGTGTGGAGCGGAGAGAGTGTGTGTGGGGGGGAGAGAGTGTGTGTGGGGGGGAGAGAGTGTGTGTGGGGGGGAGAGAGTGTGTGTGGGGGGGAGAGAGTGTGTGTGGGGGGGAGAGAGTGTGTGTGGGGGGGAGAGAGTGTGTGTGGGGGGAGAGAGTGTGTGTGGGGGGAGAGAGTGTGTGTGGGAGAGAGAGTGTGTGTGGGGGAGAGAGTGTGTGTGGGGGAGAGAGTGTGTGTGGGGGAGAGAGTGTGTGTGGGGGAGAGAGTGTGTGTGGGGGAGAGAGTGTGTGTGGGGGAGAGAGTGTGTGGGGGTGGAGGGGAGAGAGTGTGTGTATGGGGGGGGGGAAGAGAGTGTGTATGTGTGGGGGGAGAGAGTGTGTGTGTGTGGGGGGGAGAGAGTGTGTGTGTGTGTGGGGGGGGGGGGAGTGTGTGTGTGTGTGGGGGGGGGAGTGTGTGTGTGGGGGGAGAGTGTGAGTGTGTGGGGGGAGAATGTGTGTGTGTGGGGGGAGAGAGTGTGTGTGTGGGGGAGAGAGTGTGTGTGTGGGGGAGAGAGTGTGTGTGTGGGGGGGAGAGTGTGTGTGTGTGTGGGGGAGAGTGTGTGTGTGTGGGGGGAGAGTGTGTGTGTGTGGGGGAGAGAGTGTGTGTGTGGAGGGGAGCCAGTGTGTGTGTGTGTGGGGGGTGAGAATGTGTGTGTGGAGGGTGAGAATGTGTGTGTGGGGGGAGAGAGAGTGTGTGGGGGGATAGAGTGTGTGTGGGGGGAGAGAGTGTGTGTGGGGGAGAGAGTGTGTGTGGGGGAGAGTGTGTTTGTGGGGGAGAGAGTGTGTGGGGGTGGGGGGGAGAGAGTGTGTGTGTGTGGGGGGGAGAGAGTGTGTGTGGGGGGAGAGAGTGTGTGTGGGGGGGAGAGAGTGTGTGTGGGGGGGAGAGAGTGTGTGTGGGGGGGAGAGAGTGTGTGTGGGGGGGAGAGTGTGAGTGTGTGGGGGGGAGAGTGTGAGTGTGTGGGGGGGAGAGTGTGAGTGTGTGGGGGGGAGAGTGTGAGTGTGTGGGGGAGAGTGTGTGTGTGTGGGGGAGAGTGTTTGTGGGGGAGAGAGTGTGTGGGGGTGGAGGGGAGAGAGTGTGTGTGTGTGGGGGAGAGAGTGTGTGTGGGGGGGAGAGAGTGTGTGTGGGGGGGAGAGAGTGTGTGTGGGGGGGAGAGAGTGTGTGTGGGGGGGAGAGAGTGTGTGTGGGGGGGAGAGAGTGTGTGTGGGGGGGAGAGAGTGTGTGTGGGGGGGAGAGAGTGTGTGTGGGGGGGAGAGTGTGAGTGTGTGGGGGGGAGAGTGTGAGTGTGTGGGGGGGAGAGTGTGAGTGTGTGGGGGGGAGAGTGTGAGTGTGTGGGGGGGAGAGTGTGTGTGTGTGGGGGGGAGAGTGTGTGTGTGTGGGGGGGAGAGTGTGTGTGGGGGGGGAGAGTGCGTGTGGGGGGGAGAGTGTGTGTGGGGGGGAGAGTGTTTGTGGGGGAGAGAGTGTTTGTGGGGAGAGAGTGTTTGTGGGGGAGAGAGTGTTTGTGGGGGAGAGAGTGTGTGTGGGGGAGAGAGTGTGTGTGGGGGAGAGAGTGTGTGTGGGGGAGAGAGTGTGTGTGGGGGAGAGAGTGTGTGTGGGGGAGAGAGTGTGTGTGGGGGAGAGAGTGTGTGTGGGGGAGAGAGTGTGTGTGGGGGAGAGAGTGTGTGTGGGGGAGAGAGTGTGTGTGGGGGAGAGAGTGTGTGTGGGGGAGAGAGTGTGTGTGGGGGAGAGAGTGTGTGTGGGGGAGAGAGTGTGTGTGGGGGAGAGTGTGTGTGTGGGGGAGAGTGTGTGTGTGGGGGAGAGAGTGTGTGTGGGGGAGAGAGTGTGTGTGGGGGAGAGAGTGTGTGTGGGGGAGAGAGTGTGTGTGGGGGAGAGAGTGTGTGGGGGGGAGAGAGTGTGTGTGGGGGGAGAGAGTGTGTGGGGGGGAGAGAGTGTGTGTGGGGGAGAGAGTGTGTGTGGGGGAGAGAGTGTGTGTGTGGGGGGATAGAGTGTGTGTGGGGGGATAGAGTGTGTGTGGGGGGGATAGAGTGTGTGTGGGGGGATAGAGAGTGTGTGGGGGGATAGAGTGTGTGTGGGGGGAGAGAGTGTGTGTGGGGGGAGAGAGTGTGTGTGGGGGAGGGTGTGTGTGTGGGGGAGAGAGTGTTTGTGGGGGAGAGAGTGTGTGGGGGTGGAGGGGAGAGAGTGTGTGTGTGTGTGTGGGAGAGAGTGTGTGTGGGGGGGAGAGTGTGTGTGTGGGGGGGAGAGTGTGTGTGTGGGGGGGGAAAGTGTGTGTGTGGGGGGGGGAGAGTGTGTGTGTGGGGGAGAGTGTGTGTGGGGGGAGAGAGTTTGTGTTTGGGGGGGAGAGTTTGTGTGGGGGGGAGAGAGTGTGTGTGTGTGGGGGGGAGAGAGTGTGTGTGTGTGGGGGGGAGAGAGTGTGTGTGTGTGGGGGGGAGAGAGTGTGTGTGTGTGGGGGAGAGAGTGTGTGTGTGTGTGTGGGGGAGAGAGTGTGTGGAGGGGGGAGAGTGTGTGCGTGCGTGGGGGGAGAGAGTGTGCGTGCGTGGGGGGAGAGAGTGTGCGTGCGTGGGGGGAGAGAGTGTGCGTGCGTGGGGGGAGAGAGCGTGTGTGTGGAGGGGAGAGTGTGGGGGGAGAGAGTGTGTGTGTGGGGGGAGAGAGTGTGTGTGTGGGGGGAGAGAGTGTGTGTGTGGGGGGAGAGAGTGTGTGTGTGGGGGAGAGAGTGTGTGTGGGGGAGAGAGTGTGTGTGGGGGAGAGAGTGTGTGTGGGGGAGAGTGTGTGTGTGGGGGAGAGTGTGTGTGTGGGGGAGAGAGTGTGTGTGGGGGAGAGAGTGTGTGTGGGGGAGAGAGTGTGTGTGGGGGAGAGAGTGTGTGTGGGGGAGAGAGTGTGTGTGGGGGAGAGAGTGTGTGTGGGGGAGAGAGTGTGTGTGGGGGAGAGAGTGTGTGGGGGGGAGAGAGTGTGTGGGGGGGAGAGAGTGTGTGGGGGGGAGAGAGTGTGTGGGGGGGAGAGAGTGTGTGGGGGGGAGAGAGTGTGTGGGGGGAGAGAGTGTGTGTGGGGGAGAGAGTGTGTGTGGGGGAGAGAGTGTGTGTGGGGGAGAGAGTGTGTGTGGGGGAGAGAGTGTGTGTGGGGGAGAGAGAGTGTGTGTGTGTGTGGGGGAGAGTGTGTGTGTGTGGGGGAGAGAGTGTGTGTGTGTCGGGGAGAGAGTGTGTGTGTGGGGGGATAGAGTGTGTGTGGGGGGATAGAGTGTGTGTGGGGGGATAGAGTGTGTGTGGGGGGATAGAGTGTGTGTGGGGGGATAGAGTGTGTGTGGGGGGATAGTGTGTGTGTGGGGGGATAGAGTGTGTGTGGGGGGGATAGAGTGTGTGTGGGGGGGATAGAGTGTGTGTGGGGGGATAGAGAGTGTGTGGGGGGATAGAGTGTGTGTGGGGGGAGAGAGTGTGTGTGGGGGGAGAGAGTGTGTGTGGGGGGAGAGAGTGTGTGTGGGGGAGAGAGTGTTTGTGGGGGAGAGAGTGTGTGTGTGTGGGAGTGAGAGTGTGTGTGGGAGTGAGAGTGTGTGTGGGGGTGAGAGTGTGTGTGGGGGAGAGAGCGTGCGTGTGTGGGGGGAGAGAGTGTGGGTGGAGGGGAGAGTGTGTGTGTTGAGGGGAGAGAGTGTGTGTGTGGAGGGGAGAAAGAGTGTGTGTGGGGGAGAGAGCGTGTGTGTGTGTGGGGGAGAAAGTGTGGGTGGAGGGGAGAGTGTGGGTGGAGGGGAGAGTGTGTGTGTTGAGGGGAGAGTGTGTGTGTTGAGGGGAGAGTGTGTGTGTTGAGGGGAGAGAGTGTGGGTGGAGGGGGAGAGTGTGTGTGATGAGGGGAGAGTGTGTGTGATGAGGGGAGAGTGTGTGTGGGGGGAGAGAGTGTGTGTGGGGGAGAGAGTGTGTGTGGGAGAGAGAGTGTGTGTGGGAGAGAGAGTGTGTGTGGGAGAGAGAGTGTGTGTGGGAGAGAGAGTGTGTGTGGAGAGAGAGTGTGTGTGGGAGAGAGAGTGTGTGTGGGGGAGAGAGTGTGTGTGGGGGAGAGAGTGTGTGTGGGGGAGAGTGTGTGTGGGGGAGAGAGTGTGTGTGGGGAAGAGTGTGTGTGGGGATAGAGAGTGTGTGTGTGTGGGGATAGAGAGTGTGTGTGTGTGGGGAGAGAGTGTGTGTGGGGAAGAGTGTGTGTGGGGATAGAGAGTGTGTGTGTGTGGGGGGAGAGTGTGTGTGAGTGTGTGGGGGGAGAGAGTGTGTGTGTGTGTGTGGCGGGAGAGTGTGTGTGTGTGGGGGGGAGAGTGTGTGTGTGTGGGGGGAGAGTGTGTGTGTGTGGGGTGAGAGTGTGTGTGTGTGGGGGGAGAGTGTGTGTGTGTGGGGGGAGAGTGTGTGTGTGTGGGGGGAGAGTGTGTGTGTGTGGGGGGAGAGTGTGTGTGTGTGGGGGGAGAGTGTGTGTGTGTGGGGGGAGAGTGTGTGTGTGTCGGGGAGAGAGTGTGTGTGTGGGGGAAGAGTTTTTGTGTGTGGGGGGAGAGTGTGTGTGTGTGGGGAAGAGAGTGTGTTTGTGTGGGGAAGAGAGTGTGTGTGTGTGGGAAAGAGAGCGTGTGTGTGGAGGGGAGCCAGTGTGTGTGTGGGGGGGGGGGAGAGTGTTTGTGTGTGGGGGTGAGAATGTGTGTGTGGAGCGGAGAGAGTGTGTGTGGGGGGAGAGAGAGTGTGTGTGGGGGGGAGAGAGTGTGTGTGGGGGAGAGAGTGTGTGTGGGGGAGAGAGTGTGTGGGGGTGGAGGGGAGAGAGTGTGTGTGGGGGGGAGAGAGTGTGTGTGTGTGGGGGGTGAGAGTGTGTATCTGTGGGGGGAGAGAGTGTGTGTGTGGGGGGGAGAGAGTGTGTGTGTGTGGGGGTAGAGAGTGTGTGTGTGTGTGGGGGGGAGAGAGTGTGTGTGTGTGTGGGGGGAGAGAGAGTGTGTGTGTGTGGGGGGGGGAGAGAGTGTGTGTGTGTGGGGGGGGAGAGAGTGTGTGTGTGTGTGGGGGGGGAGAGTGTGTGTGTGTGGGGGGAGAGTGTGTGTGTGTGGGGGGGGAGTGTGTGTGTGTGTGTGTGGGGGGGGGAGAGTGTGTGTGTGTGGGGAAGAGTGTGTGTGTGGGGGGGGAGAGAGTGTGTGTGTGGGGGAGAGAGTGTGTGTGTGTGGGGGAGCGAGTGTTTGTGTGTGGGGGAGAGAGTGTTTGTGTGTGGGGGAGAGAGTGTGTGTGTGTGGGGGAGAGAGTGTGTGTGTGTGGGGGGAGTTTGTGTATGTGTGGGGGGGAGAGAGTGTGTGTGTGGGGGAGAGAGTGTGTGTGTGGGGGAGAGAGTGTGTGTGTGGGGGAGAGAGTGTGTGTGTGGGGGAGAGAGAGTGTGTGTGTGGGGGAGATAGTGTGTGTGGGTGGAGGGGAGAGACTGTGTGTGTGTGTGGGGGGAGAGAGTGTGTGTGTGTGAGGGGAGTGCGTGTGTGTGTGTGAGGGGAGTGCGTGTGTGTGTGTGGGGGGAGAGAGTGTGTGTGTGTGTGTGTGTGGGGAGTGCGTGTGTGTGTGGGGGGGGAGAGAGTGTGTGTGTGGGGGAGATAGTGTGTGTGTGTGGGGGAGATAGTGTGTGTGTGTGGGGGAGATAGTCTGTGTTAGCGGAGGGGAGAGAGTGTGTGTGTGTGGGGGGGGAGTGTGTGTGTGTGTGTGTGTGGGGGGGAGATAGTGTGTGTGGGTGGAGGGGAGAGAGTGTGTGTGTGTGTGGGGGAGCGAGTGTGTGTGTGTGTGGGAGGAGCGAGTGTGTGTGTGTGTGTGGGGAGTGCGTGTGTGTGTGTGGGGGGGGAGAGTGTGTGTGGGGGAGAGAGAGTGTGTGTGGGGGAGAGAGAGTGTGTGTGGGGGAGAGAGAGTGTGTGTGGGGGAGAGAGTGTGTGTGGGGGAGAGAGAGTGTGTGGGTGGAGGGGAGAGAGTGTGTGTGGGGGGGGAGAGAGTGTGTGTGGGGGGGAGAGAGTGTGTGGGGGGAGACAGTGTGTGGGAGGGAAGAGTGTGTGTGTGGGGGGGAGAGTGTGTGTGGGGGGAGAGTGTGCATGTGTGGGGGTAGTGTGTGCACGTTTGGGGGGGGTGAGAGTGTGTGTGGAGGCGGGAGAGTGTGCGTGTGTGGGGGGAGAGAGCGTGTGTGTGGAGGGGAGAGTGTGTGTGTGGGGGGAGACAGTGTGTGTGTGGGGGAGAGAGTGTGTGTGTGTGGGGGGGAGAGAGTGTGTGTGTGTGGGGGAGAGAGTGTGTGTGTGTGGGGGAGAGTGTGTGTGTGTGTGGGGGAGAGTGTGTGTGTGTGTGGGGGAGAGTGTGTGCGTGTGTGGGGGTGAGAGTGTGTGTGGGGGAGAAAGCGTGCGTGTGTGGGGAGAGAGAGTGCGGGTGGAGGGGAGAGTGTGTGTGTGGGGGGGAGAGAGTCTGTGTGTGGGGGAGAGTGTGTGTGTGTGGAGGGGAGCCAGTGTGTGTGTGGGGGGGGGGGGTGAGAATGTGTGTGTGGAGCGGAGAGAGTGTGTGTGGAGCGGAGAGAGTGTGTGTGGGGGGATAGAGTGTGTGTGGGGGGAGAGAGTGTGTGTGGGGGAGAGAGTGTGTGTGAGGGAGAGAGTGTGTGTGGGGGAGAGAGTGTGTGTGGGGGAGAGAGTGTGTGTGAGGGAGAGAGTGTGTGTGGGGGAGAGAGTGTGTGTGGGGGAGAGAGTGTGTGTGGGGGAGAGAGTGTGTGTGGGGGAGAGAGTGTGTATGTGTGGGGGAGAGTGTGTGTATGTGTGGGGGGAGAGAGTGTGTGTGAGGGAGAGAGTGTTTGTGGGGGAGAGAGTGTGTGTGGGGGAGAGAATGTGTGTGTGTGGGGGAGAGAATGTGTGTGTGTGGGGGGTGAGCGTGTGCGTGTGAGGGGGAGAGAGTGTGCGTGTGTGGGGGAGAGAGTGTGTGTGTGTGGGGGGGCGCGTGTGGGGGGGTGAGAGTGTGTGTGGAGGGGTGAGAGTGTGTGTGGAGGTGTGAGAGTGTGTGTGTGTGGGGGAGAGTGTGTGTGTGTGGGGGAGAGAGTGTGTGTGTGGGGGGGGTGAGAATGTGTGTGTGGAGCGAAGAGAGTGTGTGTGGGGGAGAGAGTGTGTGTGGGGGGAGAGTGTGTGTGGGAGGAGAGTGTGTGTGGGGGGAGAGAGTGTGTGTGGGGGGAGAGAGTGTGTGTGGGGGAGAGAGTGTGTGTGGGGGAGAGAGTGTGTGTGGGGGAGAGAGTGTGTGGGGATGGAGGGGAGAGAGTGTGTGTGGGGGGGGAGAGAGAGTGTGTGTGGGGGGAGAGAGTGTGTGTGGGGGGAGAGAGTGTGTGCGGGGGGGAGAGTGTGAGTGTGTGGGGGAGAGTGTGTGTGAGGGGGGGGAGAGTGTTTGAGGCGGAGAGAGTGTTTGAGGGGGAGAGAGTGTGTGTGGGGGAGAGAGTGTGTGTGTCTGTGGGGGGAGAGAGTGTGTGTGTGTGTGTGGGGAGTTTGTGTGCGTGTGTGGGGGGAGAGAGTGTGTGTGGGGGGGAGAGAGTGTGTGTGGGGGGGAGAGAGTGTGTGTGTGGGGGAGATTGTGTGTGTGTGTGGGTGGAGTGCGTGTGTGTGTGTGGGGGGAGTGCGTGGGTGTGTGTGGGGGGAGAGAGTGTGTGTGTGGGTACTGCATGTGTGTGTGTGGGGGGAGAGAGTGTGTGTGTGGGGGAGATAGTGTGTGTGTGTGGGGGAGATAGTGTGTGTGTGTGGGGGAGATAGTGTGTGTGTGTGGGGGAGATAGTGTGTGTTGGTGGAGGGGAGAGAGTGTGTGTGTGTGGGGGGAGAGTGTGTGTGTGGGGGGGAGAGTGTGTGTGTGGGGGGGGGGGTGAGTGTGTGTGTGTGGGGGGAGTTTGTGTGTGTGTCGGGGGAGTTTGTGTGTGTGTGTGGGGGAGAGAGTGTGTGTGTGGGGGAGAGAGTGTGTGTGTGGGGGAGAGAGTGTGTGTGTGGGGGAGAGAGTGTGTGTGTGGGGGAGAGAGTGTGTGTGTGGGGGAGAGAGTGTGTGTGTGGGGGAGAGAGTGTGTGTGTGGGGGAGAGAGTGTATGTGTGGGGGAGAGAGAGTGTGTGTGTGGGGGAGATAGTGTGTGTGGGTGGAGGGGAGAGACTGTGTGTGTGTGTGGGGGGAGAGAGTGTGTGTGTGAGGGGAGTGCGTGTGTGTGTGTGAGGGGAGTGCGTGTGTGTGTGGGGGGAGAGAGTGTGTGTGTGTGTGTGTGTGTGTGTGTGTGGGGGGAGTGCGTGTGTGTGTGTGTGTGGGGGGGAGATAGTGTGTGTGGGTGGAGGGGAGAGAGTGTGTGTGTGTGGGGGGAGCGAGTGTGTGTGTGTGTGGGAGGAGCGAGTGTGTGTGTGTGTGTGGGGAGTGCGTGTGTGTGTGTGGGGGGGGAGAGTGTGTGTGGGGGAGAGAGAGTGTGTGTGGGGGAGAGAGAGTGTGTGTGGGGGAGAGAGTGTGTGTGGGGGAGAGAGTGTGTGTGGGTGGAGGGGAGAGAGTGTGTGTGGGGGGGGAGAGAGTGTGTGTGGGGGGGAGAGAGTGTGTGGGGTGAGAGAGAGTGTGTGGGCGGGAGAGAGTGTGTGGGGGGGAGAGAGTGTGTGGGGGGAGACAGTGTGTGGGAGGGAAGAGTGTGTGTGTGGGGGGGAGAGTGTGTGTGGGGGGAGAGTGTGCATGTGTGGGGGTAGTGTGTGCACGTTTGGGGGGGGTGAGAGTGTGTGTGGAGGCGGGAGAGTGTGCGTGTGTGGGGGAGAGAGCGTGTGTGTGGAGGGGAGAGCGTGTGTGTGGGGGGGAGAGTGTGTGTGTGGGGGGAGACAGTGTGTGTGTGGTGGGAGACAGTGTGTGTGTGGGGGAGAGAGTGTGTGTGTGGGGGAGAGAGTGTGTGTGGGGGAGAGAGTGTGTGTGGGGGAGAGAGTGTGTGGGGATGGAGGGGAGAGAGTGTGTGTGGGGGGGAGAGAGAGTGTGTGTGGGGGGAGAGAGTGTGTGTGGGGGGAGAGAGTGTGTGCGGGGGGGAGAGTGTGAGTGTGTGGGGGAGAGTGTGTGTGTGGGGGGGAGAGTGTTTGAGGCGGAGAGAGTGTGTGTGGGGGAGAGAGTGTGTGTGTCTGTGGGGGGAGAGAGTGTGTGTGTGTGTGTGGGGTGTTTGTGTGCGTGTGTGGGGGGAGAGAGTGTGTGTGGGGGGGAGAGAGTGTGTGTGTGGGGAGATTGTGTGTGTGTGTGGGTGGAGTGCGTGTGTGTGTGTGGGGGGAGTGCGTGTGTGTGTGTGGGGGGAGAGAGTGTGTGTGTGTGGGTACTGCATGTGTGTGTGTGGGGGAGATAGTGTGTGTGTGTGGGGGAGATAGTGTGTGTGTGTGGGGGAGATAGTGTGTGTGTGTGGGGGAGATAGTGTGTGTGTGTGGGGGAGATAGTGTGTGTTGGTGGAGGGGAGAGAGTGTGTGTGTGTGGGGGGAGAGTGTGTGTGTGGGGGGGAGAGTGTGTGTGTGTGTGGGGGGGAGAGTGTGTGTGTGGGGGGGGTGAGTGTGTGTGTGTGGGGGGAGTTTGTGTGTGTGTGTGGGGGGAGTTTGTGTGTGTGTGGGGGAGAGAGTGTGTGTGTGGCGGAGAGAGTGTGTGTGTGGGGGAGAGAGTGTGTGTGTGGGGGAGAGAGTGTGTGTGTGGGGGAGAGAGAGTGTGTGTGTGGGGGAGATAGTGTGTGTGGGTGGAGGGGAGAGACTGTGTGTGTGTGTGGGGGGAGAGAGTGTGTGTGTGTGAGGGGAGTGCGTGTGTGTGTGTGAGGGGAGTGCGTGTGTGTGTGTGGGGGGAGAGAGTGTGTGTGTGTGTGGGGAGTGCGTGTGTGTGTGTGGGGGGAGTGCGTGTGTGTGTATGTGTGTGGGGGGAGATAGTGTGTGTGGGTGGAGGGGAGAGAGTGTGTGTGTGTGTGGGGGGAGCGAGTGTGTGTGTGTGTGTGGGAGGAGCGAGTGTGTGTGTGTGTGTGGGGAGTGCGTGTGTATGTGTGGGGGGGGAGAGTGTGTGTGGGGGAGAGAGAGTGTGTGTGGGGGAGAGAGTGTGTGTGGGGGAGAGAGTGTGTGTGGGTGGAGGGGAGAGAGTGTGTGTGGGGGGGGAGAGAGTGTGTGTGGGGGGGAGAGAGTGTGTGGGGTGAGAGAGAGTGTGTGGGCGGGAGAGAGTGTGTGGGGGGAGAGAGTGTGTGGGGGGAGACAGTGTGTGGGAGGGAAGCGTGTGTGTGTGGGGGGGAGAGTGTGTGTGGGGGGAGAGTGTGCATGTGTGGGGGTAGTGTGTGCACGTTTGGGGGGGGTGAGAGTGTGTGTGGAGGCGGGAGAGTGTGCGTGTGTGGGGGGAGAGAGCGTGTGTGTGGAGGGGAGAGTGTGTGTGTGGGGGGAGACAGTGTGTGTGTGGGGGAGAGAGTGTGTGTGTGGGGGAGAGAGTGTGTGTGTGTGTGTGGGGAGAGAGTGTGTGTGTGTGGGGGAGAGAGTGTGTGTGTGTGGGGGAGAGTATGCGTGTGTGTGGGGGAGAGTGCGTGTGTGTGGGGGAGAGTGTGTGTGTGTGTGGGGGAGAGAGTGTGCGTGTGTGGGGGTGAGAGTGTGTGTGGGGGAGAGAGCGTGCGTGTGTGGGGAGAGAGAGTGCGGGTGGAGGGGAGAGTGTGTGTGTGGGGGGGAGAGAGTCTGTGTGTGGGGGAGAGTGTGTGTGTGTGGAGGGGAGCCAGTGTGTGTGTGGGGGGGGTGAGAATGTGTGTGTGGAGTGGAGAGAGTGTGTGTGGGGGAGAGAGTGTGTGTGGGGGAGAGAGTGTGTGTGGGGGAGAGAGTGTGTGTGGGGGAGAGAGTGTGTGTGGGGGAGAGAGTGTGTGTGGGGGAGAGGGTGTGTGTGGGTGGAGGGGAGAGAGTGTGTATGTGTGGGGGAGAGTGTGTGTGTGTGGGGGGAGAGTGTGTGTGTGGGGGGAGAGAGTGTGAGTGGGTGAGAGAGTGTTTGTGGGGGAGAGAGTGTGTGTGGGGGAGAGAATGTGTGTGTGTGGGGGAGAGAATGTGTGTGTGTGGGGGAGAGAATGTGTGTGTGTGGGGGAGATAGTGTGTGTGGGTGGAGGGGAGAGACTGTGTGTGTGGGTGGAGGGGAGAGACTGTGTGTGTGTGTGGGGGGAGAGAGTGTGTGTGTGAGGGGAGTGCGTGTGTGTGTGTTAGGGGAGTGCGTGTGTGTGTGTGGGGGGAGAGAGTGTGTGTGTGTGTGTGTGTGTGTGTGTGTGTGGGGAGTGCGTGTGTGTGTGTGGGGGGAGTGCGTGTGTGTGTGTGTGTGGGGGGGGGAGATAGTGTGTGTGGGTGGAGGGGAGAGAGTGTGTGTGTGTGTGGGGGGAGCGAGTGTGTGTGTGTGTGGGAGGAGCGAGTGTGTGTGTGTGTGTGGGGAGTGCGTGTGTGTGTGTGGGGGGGGAGAGTGTGTGTGGGGGAGAGAGAGTGTGTGTGGGGGAGAGAGAGTGTGTGTGGGGGAGAGAGTATGTGTGGGGGAGAGAGTGTGTGTGGGTGGAGGGGAGAGAGTGTGTGTGGGGGGGGAGAGAGTGTGTGTGGGGGGGAGAGAGTGTGTGGGGTGAGAGAGAGTGTGTGGGCGGGAGAGAGTGTGTGGGGGGGAGAGAGTGTGTGGGGGGAGACAGTGTGTGGGAGGGAAGAGTGTGTGTGTGGGGGGGAGAGTGTGTGTGGGGGGAGAGTGTGCATGTGTGGGGGTAGTGTGTGCACGTTTGGGGGGGGTGAGAGTGTGTGTGGAGGCGGGAGAGTGTGCGTGTGTGGGGGGAGAGAGCGTGTGTGTGGAGGGGAGAGCGTGTGTGTGGGGGGGAGAGTGTGTGTGTGGGGGGAGACAGTGTGTGTGTGGTGGGAGACAGTGTGTGTGTGGGGGAGAGAGTGTGTGTGTGGGGGAGAGAGTGTGTGTGGGGGAGAGAGTGTGTGGGGATGGAGGGGAGAGAGTGTGTGTGGGGGGGGAGAGAGAGTGTGTGTGGGGGGAGAGAGTGTGTGTGGGGGGAGAGAGTGTGTGCGGGGGGGAGAGTGTGAGTGTGTGGGGGAGAGTGTGTGTGTGGGGGGGGGAGAGTGTTTGAGGCGGAGAGAGTGTTTGAGGGGGAGAGAGTGTGTGTGGGGGAGAGAGTGTGTGTGTCTGTGTGGGGAGAGAGTGTGTGTGTGTGTGTGGGGTGTTTGTGTGCGTGTGTGGGGTGAGAGAGTGTGTGTGGGGGGGAGAGAGTGTGTGTGTGGGGGAGATTGTGTGTGTGTGTGGGTGGAGTGCGTGTGTGTGTGTGGGGGGAGTGCGTGTGTGTGTGTGGGGGGAGAGAGTGTGTGTGTGTGGGTACTGCATGTGTGTGTGTGGGGGGAGAGAGTGTGTGTGTGAGGGAGATAGTGTGTGTGTGTGGGGGAGATAGTGTGTGTGTGTGGGGGGGAGAGTGTGTGTGTGTGTGGGGGGGAGAGTGTGTGTGTGGGGGGGTGAGTGTGTGTGTGTGGGGGGAGTTTGTGTGTGTGTGTGGGGGGAGTTTGTGTGTGTGTGGGGGGGAGAGAGTGTGTGTGGGGGAGAGAGTGTGTGTGTGGGGGAGAGAGTGTGTGTGTGGGGGAGAGAGTGTGTGTGTGGGGGAGAGAGAGTGTGTGTGGGTGGAGGGGAGAGACTGTGTGTGTGTGTGGGGGGAGAGAGTGTGTGTGTGTGAGGGGAGTGCGTGTGTGTGTGTGAGGGGAGTGCGTGTGTGTGTGTGGGGGGAGAGAGTGTGTGTGTGTGTGTGTGTGTGTGGGGGGAGTGCGTGTGTGTGTGTGGGGGGGAGTGCGTGTGTGTGTGGGGGGAGATAGTGTGTGTGGGTGGAGGGGAGAGAGTGTGTGTGTGTGTGGGGGGAGCGAGTGTGTGTGTGTGTGGGAGGAGCGAGTGTGTGTGTGTGTGTGGGGAGTGCGTGTGTATGTGTGGGGGGGGAGAGTGTGTGTGGGGGAGAGAGAGTGTGTGTGGGGGAGAGAGTGTGTGTGGGGGAGAGAGTGTGTGTGGGTGGAGGGGAGAGAGTGTGTGTGGGGGGGAGAGAGTGTGTGGGGGGGAGAGAGTGTGTGGGGTGAGAGAGAGTGTGTGGGCGGGAGAGAGTGTGTGGGGGGAGAGAGTGTGTGGGGGGAGACAGTGTGTGGGAGGGAAGAGTGTGTGTGTGGGGGGGAGAGTGTGTGTGTGGGGGGAGAGTGTGCATGTGTGGGGGTAGTGTGTGCACGTTTGGGGGGGGTGAGAGTGTGTGTGGAGGCGGGAGAGTGTGCGTGTGTGGGGGGAGAGAGCGTGTGTGTGGAGGGGAGAGTGTGTGTGTGGGGGGAGACAGTGTGTGTGTGGGGGAGAGAGTGTGTGTGTGGGGGAGAGAGTGTGTGTGTGTGTGTGGGGGAGAGAGTGTGTGTGTGTGGGGGAGAGAGTGTGTGTGTGTGGGGGAGAGAGTGTGTGTGTGTGGGGGAGAGTGTGTGTGTGTGTGGGGGAGAGAGTGTGCGTGTGTGGGGGTGAGAGTGTGTGTGGGGGAGAGAGCGTGCGTGTGTGGGGAGAGAGAGTGCGGGTGGAGGGGAGAGTGTGTGTGTGGGGGGGAGAGAGTCTGTGTGTGGGGGAGAGTGTGTGTGTGTGGAGGGGAGCCAGTGTGTGTGTGGGGGGGGTGAGAATGTGTGTGTGGAGCGGAGAGAGTGTGTGTGGGGGGACAGAGTGTGTGTGGGGGAGAGAGTGTGTGTGGGGGAGAGAGTGTGTGTGGGGGAGAGAGTGTGTGTGGGGGAGAGAGTGTGTGTGGGGGAGAGAGTGTGTGGGGATGGAGGGGAGAGAGTGTGTGTGGGGGGGGGAGAGAGAGTGTGTGTGGGGGGAGAGAGTGTGTGTGGGGGGAGAGAGTGTGTGCGGGGGGGAGAGTGTGTGTGTGTGGGGGAGAGTGTGTGTGTGGGGGGGGGAGAGTGTTTGAGGCGGAGAGAGTGTTTGAGGGGGAGAGAGTGTGTGTGGGGGAGAGAGTGTGTGTGTCTGTGGGGGGAGAGAGTGTGTGTGTGTGTGTGGGGTGTTTGTGTGCGTGTGTGGGGTGAGAGAGTGTGTGTGGGGGGGAGAGAGTGTGTGTGTGGGGGAGATAGTGTGTGTGTGTGGGGGAGATAGTGTGTGTGTGTGGGGGGGAGAGTGTGTGTGTGTGTGGGGGGGAGAGTGTGTGTGTGGGGGGGGGGTGAGTGTGTGTGTGTGGGGGGAGTTTGTGTGTGTGTGTGGGGGGAGTTTGTGTGTGTGTGGGGGGGAGAGAGTGTGTGTGTGGGGGAGAGAGTGTGTGTGTGGGGGAGAGAGTGTGTGTGTGGGGGAGAGAGTGTGTGTGTGGGGGAGAGAGTGTGTGTGTGGGGGAGAGAGAGTGTGTGTGTGGGGGAGATAGTGTGTGTGGGTGGAGGGGAGAGACTGTGTGTGTGTGTGGGGGGAGAGAGTGTGTGTGTGTGAGGGGAGTGCGTGTGTGTGTGTGAGGGGAGTGCGTGTGTGTGTGTGTGGGGAGAGAGTGTGTGTGTGTGTGTGTGTGTGTGTGTGGGGAGTGCGTGTGTGTGTGTGGGGGGAGTGCGTGTGTGTGTGGGGGGAGATAGTGTGTGTGGGTGGAGGGGAGAGAGTGTGTGTGTGTGTGGGGGGAGAGTGTGTGTGTGGGGGGAGAGTGTGTGTGTGGGGGGAGAGAGTGTGAGTGGGTGAGAGAGTGTTTGTGGGGGAGAGAGTGTGTGTGGGGGAGAGAATGTGTGTGTGTGGGGGAGAGAATGTGTGTGTGTGGGGGAGAGAATGTGTGTGTGTGGGGGGTGAGCGTGTGCGTGTGAGGGGGAGAGAGTGTGCGTGTGTGGGGGAGAGAGTGTGTGTGTGTGGAGGGGCGCGTGTGGGGGGGTGAGAGTGTGTGTGGAGTGGTGAGAGTGTGCGTGTGTGGGGGGAGAGAGTGTGCGTGGGGGGAGAGAGTGTGTGTGTGGGGGAGAGAGAGTGTGTGTGTGGGGGAGATAGTGTGTGTGGGTGGAGGGGAGAGACTGTGTGTGTGTGTGGGGGGAGAGAGTGTGTGTGTGGGGGGGGGAGAGTGTGTGTGTGGGGGGGGGTGAGTGTGTGTGTGTGGGGGGAGTTTGTGTGTGTGTGTGGGGGGAGTTTGTGTATGTGTGGGGGGGAGAGAGTGTGTGTGTGGGGGAGAGAGTGTGTGTGTGGGGGAGAGAGTGTGTGTGTGGGGGAGAGAGTGTGTGTGTGGGGGAGAGAGAGTGTGTGTGTGGGGGAGATAGTGTGTGTGGGTGGAGGGGAGAGACTGTGTGTGTGTGTGGGGGGAGAGAGTGTGTGTGTGTGAGGGGAGTGCGTGTGTGTGTGTGAGGGGAGTGCGTGTGTGTGTGTGGGGGGAGAGAGTGTGTGTGTGTGTGTGTGTGTGTGGGGAGTGCGTGTGTGTGTGTGGGGGGAGTGCGTGTGTGTGTGTGTGTGGGGGGAGATAGTGTGTGTGGGTGGAGGGGAGAGAGTGTGTGTGTGTGTGGGGGGAGCGAGTGTGTGTGTGTGTGTGGGGAGTGCGTGTGTATGTGTGGGGGGAGAGAGAGTGTGTGTGGGGGAGAGAGTGTGTGTGGGGGAGAGAGTGTGTGTGGGTGGAGGGGAGAGAGTGTGTGTGGGTGGAGGGGAGAGAGTGTGTGTGGGGGGGAGAGAGTGTGTGGGGGGGAGAGAGTGTGTGGGGGGGAGAGAGTGTGTGGGGTGAGAGAGAGTGTGTGGGCGGGAGAGAGTATGTGGGGGGAGAGAGTGTGTGGGGGGAGACAGTGTGTGGGAGGGAAGAGTGTGTGTGTGGGGGGGAGAGTGTGTGTGGGGGGAGAGTGTGCATGTGTGGGGGTAGTGTGTGCACGTTTGGGGGGGGTGAGAGTGTGTGTGGAGGCGGGAAAGTGTGCGTGTGTGGGGGGAGAGAGCGTGTGTGTGGAGGGGAGAGTGTGTGTGTGGGGGGAGACAGTGTGTGTGTGGGGGAGAGAGTGTGTGTGTGGGGGAGAGAGTGTGTGTGTGTGTGTGTGGGGGAGAGAGTGTGTGTGTGTGGGGGAGAGAGTGTGTTTGTGTGGGGGAGAGAGTGTGTGTGTGTGGGGGAGAGTGTGTGTGTGTGTGGGGGAGAGTGTGTGTGTGTGTGGGGGAGAGAGTGTGCGTGTGTGGGGGTGAGAGTGTGCGTGTGTGGGGAGAGAGAGTGCGGGTGGATGGGAGAGTGTGTGTGTGGGGGGGAGAGAGTCTGTGTGTGGGGGAGAGTGTGTGTGTGTGGAGGGGAGCCAGTGTGTGTGTGGGGGGGGTGAGAATGTGTGTGTGGAGCGGAGAGAGTGTGTGTGGGGGGACAGAGTGTGTGTGGGGGAGAGAGTGTGTGTGGGGGAGAGAGTGTTTGTGGGGGAGAGAGTGTGTGTGGGGGAGAGGGTGTGTGTGGGTGGAGGGGAGAGAGTGTGTATGTGTGGGGGAGAGTGTGTGTGTGTGGGGGGAGAGTGTGTGTGTGGGGGGAGAGAGTGTGAGTGAGTGAGAGAGTGTTTGTGGGGGAGAGAGTGTGTGTGGGGGAGAGAATGTGTGTGTGTGGGGGAGAGAATGTGTGAGTGTGGGGGAGAGAATGTGTGTGTGTGGGGGGTGAGCGTGTGCGTGTGAGGGGGAGAGAGTGTGCGTGTGTGGGGGAGAGAGTGTGTGTGTGTGGAGGGGCGCGTGTGGGGGGGTGAGAGTGTGTGTGGAGTGGTGAGAGTGTGCGTGTGTGGGGGGAGAGAGTGTGCGTGGGGGGAGAGAGTGTGTGTGGGGGGGAGAGAGTGTGTGTGTGTGGGGGAGAGTGTGTGTGTGTGGGGGAGAGAGTGTGTGTGTGGGGGGGGGGGTGAGAATGTGTGTGTGGAGCGAAGAGAGTGTGTGTGGGGGGAGAGAGTGTGTGTGGGGGGAGAGTGTGTGTGGGGGGAGAGAGTGTGTGTGGGGGGAGTGTGTGTGGGGGGAGAGAGTGTGTGTGGGGGGAGTGAGTGTGTGTGGGGGAGAGAGTGTGTGTGGGGGAGAGAGTGTGTGTGGGGGAGAGAGTGTGTGGGGATGGAGGGGAGAGAGTGTGTGTGGGGGGTTGGAGAGAGAGTGTGTGTGGGGGGAGAGAGTGTGTGTGGGGGGAGAGAGTGTGTGTGGGGGGAGAGAGTGTGTGTGGGGGGGGGGAGAGTGTGAGTGTGTGGGGGAGAGTGTGTGTGTGGGGGGGAGAGTGTTTGAGGCGGAGAGAGTGTTTGAGGGGGAGAGAGTGTGTGTGGGGGAGAGAGTGTGTGTGTGTGTGTGGGGGGAGAGAGTGTGTGTGCGTGTGTGGGGAGTTTGTGTGCGTGTGTGGGGGGAGAGAGTGTGTGGGGGGAGTGAGTGTGTGTGGGGGGGCGCGTGTGGGGGGGTGAGAGTGTGTGTGGAGGGGGGAGAGAGTGTGCGTGTGTGGGGGTGAGAGTGTGTGTGGGGGAGAGAGCGTGCGTGTGTGGGGAGAGAGAGTGCGGGTGGAGGGGAGAGTGTGTGTGTGGGGGGGAGAGAGTCTGTGTGTGGGGGAGAGTGTGTGTGTGTGGAGGGGAGCCAGTGTGTGTGTGGGGGGGGGTGAGAATGTGTGTGGGGGGCAGAGTGTGTGTGGGGGAGAGAGTGTGTGTGGGGGAGAGAGTGTGTGTGGGGGAGAGAGTGTGTGTGGGGGAGAGGGTGTGTGTGTGTGTGGGGGGGAGAGAGTGTGTGTGCGTGTGTGGGGAGTTTGTGTGCGTGTGTGGGGGGAGAGAGTGTGTGTGTGGGGGAGAGAGTGTGTGTGTGGGGGATATAGTGTGTGTGTGGGGGGGAGAGTGTGTGGGGGGAGTGAGTGTGTGTGGGGGGGCGCGTGTGGGGTGGTGAGAGTGTGTGTGGAGGGGGGAGAGTGTGCGTGTGTGGGGGGAGAGAGAGTGCGTGGGGGGAAAGAGCGTGTGTGTGGAGGGGAGAGTGTATATGTGGGGGGAGAGGGTGTGTGTGTGGGGGAGAGAGTGTGTGTGTGTGGGGAAGAGAGTGTGTGTGTGTGTGGGGGAGAGGATGTGTGTGTGTGGGAGTGAGAGTGTGTGTGGGGGGAGAGAACGTGCGTGTGTGGGGGGAGAGTGTGTGGGTGGAGTGCAGAGTGTGTGGGTGGAGTGGAGAGAGTGTGTGTGGGGGAGAGGGTGTGTGTGTGGAGGGGAGTCAGTGTGTGTGTGGGGTGGGTGAGAATGTGTGTGTGGGGGGATAGAGTGTTTGTGGGGGAGAGAGTGTGTGTGGGGGAGAGAGTGTGTGTGGGTGAGAGAGTGTGTGTGGGTGAGAGAGTGTGTGTGGGGGAGAGAGTGTGTGTGGGGGAGAGAGTGTGTGTGGGGGAGAGAGTGTATGTGGGGGAGAGAGTGTGTATGGGGGAGAGAGTGTGTGTGTGGAGGGGAGTCAGTGTGTGTGTGGGGTGGGTGAGAATGTGTGTGTGGGGGGATAGAGTGTTTGTGGGGGAGAGAGTGTATATGGGGGAGAGAGTGTGTGTGGGGGAGAGGGTGTGTGTGTGGAGGGGAGTCAGTGTGTGTGTGGGGTGGGTGAGAATGTGTGTGTGGGGGGATAGAGTGTTTGTGGGGGAGAGAGTGTTTGTGGGGGAGAGAGTGTGTGTGTGGGGGAGAGAGTGTGTGTGTGGGGGAGAGAGTGTGTGTGTGGGGGAGAGAGTGTGTGTGTGGGGGAGAGAGAGTGTGTGTGTGGGGGAGATAGTGTGTGTGGGTGGAGGGGGGAGATAGTGTGTGTGGGTGGAGGGGAGAGACTGTGTGTGTGTGTGGGGGGAGAGAGTGTGTGTGTGTGAGGGGAGTGCGTGTGTGTGTGTGAGGGGAGTGTGTGTGTGTGTGTGGGGGGAGAGAGTGTGTGTGTGTGTGTGTGTGTGTGTGTGTGTGGGGAGTGTGTGTGTGTGTGTGGGGGGAGTGCGTGTGTGTGTGTGTGGGAGGAGCGAGTGTGTGTGTGTGTGTGGGGAGTGTGTGTGTGTGTGTGGGGGAGAGAGAGTGTGTGTGGGGGAGAGAGTGTGTGTGGGGGAGAGAGTGTGTGTGGGGGAGAGAGTGTGTGTGTGTGGGGGGGGAGAGAGTGTGTGTGGGGGGGGAGAGAGTGTGTGTGGGGGGGAGAGAGTGTGTGGGGTGAGAGAGAGTGTGTGGGCGGGAGAGAGTGTGTGGGGGAGACAGTGTGTGGGAGGGAAGAGTGTGTGTGTGGGGGGGAGAGTGTGTGTGGGGGGAGAGTGTGCATGTGTGGGGGTAGTGTGTGCACGTTTGGGGGGGGTGAGAGTGTGTGTGGAGGCGGGAGAGTGTGCGTGTGTGGGGGGAGAGAGCGTGTGTGTGGAGGGGAGAGTGTGTGTGTGGGGGGAGACAGTGTGTGTGTGGGGGAGAGAGTGTGTGTGTGGGGGAGAGAGTGTGTGTGTGTGTGGGGGAGAGAGTGTGTGTGTGGGGGAGAGAGTGTGTTTGTGTGGGGGAGAGAGTGTGTGTGTGTGGGGGAGAGTGTGTGTGTGTGTGGGGGAGAGTGTGTGTGTGTGTGGGGGAGAGAGTGTGCGTGTGTGGGGGTGAGAGTGTGTGTGGGGGAGAGAGCGTGCGTGTGTGGGGAGAGAGAGTGCGGGTGGAGGGGAGAGTGTGTGTGTGGGGGGGAGAGAGTCTGTGTGTGGGGGAGAGTGTGTGTGTGTGGAGGGGAGCCAGTGTGTGTGTGGGGGGGGGTGAGAATGTGTGTGGGGGGCAGAGTGTGTGTGGGGGAGAGAGTGTGTGTGGGGGAGAGAGTGTGTGTGGGGGAGAGAGTGTGTGTGGGGGAGAGAGTGTGTGTGGGGGAGAGGGTGTGTGTGGGTGGAGGGGAGAGAGTGTGTATGTGTGGGGGAGAGTGTGTGTGTGTGGGGGGAGAGTGTGTGTGTGGGGGGAGAGAGTGTGAGTGGGTGAGAGAGTGTTTGTGGGGGAGAGAGTGTGTGTGGGGGAGAGAATGTGTGTGTGTGGGGGAGAGAATGTGTGTGTGTGGGGGAGAGAATGTGTGTGTTTGGGGGGTGAGCGTGTGCGTGTGTGGGGGAGAGAGTGTGTGTGTGTGGGGGGGCGCGTGTGGGGGGGTGAGAGTGTGTGTGGAGGGGTGAGAGTGTGCGTGTGTGGGGGGAGAGAGTGTGTGTGGGGGGGAGAGAGTGTGTGTGTGGGGGAGAGTGTGTGTGTGTGGGGGAGAGAGTGTGTGTGTGGGGGAGAGAGTGTGTGTGTGGGGGGGGGTGAGAATGTGTGTGTGGAGCGAAGAGAGTGTGTGTGGGGGGAGAGAGTGTGTGTGGGGGGAGAGTGTGTGTGGGGGGAGAGAGTGTGTGTGGGCTGAGTGTGTGTGGGGGGAGAGAGTGTGTGTGGGGGGAGAGAGTGTGTGTGGGGGGAGAGAGTGTGTGTGGGGGAGAGAGTGTGTGTGTCTGTGGGGGGAGAGAGTGTGTGTGTGTGTGTGGGGTGTTTGTGTGCGTGTGTGGGGGGAGAGAATGTGTGTGGGGGGGAGAGAGTGTGTGTGTGGGGGAGATTGTGTGTGTGTGTGGGTGGAGTGCGTGTGTGTGTGTGGGGGGAGTGCGTGTGTGTGTGTGGGGGGAGAGAGTGTGTGTGTGTGGGTACTGCATGTGTGTGTGTGGGGGGAGAGAGTGTGTGTGTGGGGGAGATAGTGTGTGTGTGTGGGGGAGATAGTGTGTGTGTGTGGGGGAGATAGTGTGTGTGTGTGGGGGAGATAGTGTGTGTGTGTGGGGGAGATAGTGTGTGTTGGTGGAGGGGAGAGAGTGTGTGTGTGTGGGGGGAGAGTGTGTGTGTGGGGGGGAGAGTGTGTGTGTGTGTGGGGGGGAGAGTGTGTGTGTGTGTGGGGGGGAGAGTGTGTGTGTGGGGGGGGGTGAGTGTGTGTGTGTGGGGGGAGTTTGTGTGTGTGTGTGGGGTGAGTTTGTGTGTGTGTGTGGGGGAGAGAGTGTGTGTGTGGGGGAGAGAGTGTGTGTGTGGGGGAGAGAGTGTGTGTGTGGGGGAGAGAGAGTGTGTGTGTGGGGGAGGTAGTGTGTGTGGGTGGAGGGGAGAGACTGTGTGTGTGTGTGGGGGGAGAGAGTGTGTGTGTGTGAGGGGAGTGCGTGTGTGTGTGTGAGGGGAGTGCGTGTGTGTGTGTGGGGGGAGAGAGTGTGTGTGTGTGTGTGTGTGTGTGGGGAGTGCGTGTGTGTGTGTGGGGGGAGTGCGTGTGTGTGTGTGTGTGGGGGGGGAGATAGTGTGTGTGGGTGGAGGGGAGAGAGTGTGTGTGTGTGTGGGGGGAGCAAGTGTGTGTGTGTGTGTGTGAGGAGCGAGTGTGTGTGTGTGTGTGGGGAGTGCGTGTGTATGTGTGGGGGGGGAGAGTGTGTGTGGGGGAGAGAGAGTGTGTGTGGGGGAGAGAGTGTGTGTGGGGGAGAGAGTGTGTGTGGGTGGAGGGGAGAGAGTGTGTGTGGGGGGGGAGAGAGTGTGTGTGGGGGGGAGAGAGTGTGTGGGGTGAGAGAGAGTGTGTGGGCGGGAGAGAGTGTGTGGGGGGAGAGAGTGTGTGGGGGGAGACAGTGTTTGGGAGGGAAGAGTGTGTGTGTGGGGGGGAGAGTGTGTGTGGGGGGAGAGTGTGCATGTGTGGGGGTAGTGTGTGCACGTTTGGGGGGGGTGAGAGTGTGTGTGGAGGCGGGAGAGTGTGCGTGTGTGGGGGGAGAGAGCGTGTGTGTGGAGGGGAGAGTGTGTGTGTGGGGGGAGACAGTGTGTGTGTGGGGGAGAGAGTGTGTGTGTGGGGGAGAGAGTGTGTGTGTGTGTGTGGGGGAGAGAGTGTGTGTGTGTGTGGGGGAGAGAGTGTGTGTGTGTGGGGGAGAGAGTGTGTGTGTGTGGGGGAGAGTGTGCGTGTGTGTGGGGGAGAGTGTGTGTGTGTGTGGGGGAGAGAGTGTGCGTGTGTGGGGGTGAGAGTGTGTGTGGGGGAGAGAGCGTGCGTGTGTGGGGAGAGAGAGTGCGGGTGGAGGGGAGAGTGTGTGTGTGGGGGGGAGAGAGTCTGTGTGTGGGGGAGAGTGTGTGTGTGTGGAGGGGAGCCAGTGTGTGTGTGGGGGGGGTGAGAATGTGTGTGTGGGGGGGAGAGAGTGTGTGTGGGGGAGAGAGTGTGTGTGGGGGAGAGAGTGTGTGTGGGAGAGAGTGTGTATGTGTGGGGGAGAGTGTGTGTGTGTGGGGGGAGAGTGTGCGTGTGGGGGGAGAGAGTGTGAGTGGGTGAGAGAGTGTTTGTGGGGGAGAGAGTGTGTGTGGGGGAGAGAATGTGTGTGTGTGGGGGAGAGAATGTGTGTGTGTGGGGGAGAGAATGTGTGTGTGTGGGGGAGATAGTGTGTGTGGGTGGAGGGGAGAGACTGTGTGTGTGTGTGGGGGGAGAGAGTGTGTGTGTGAGGGGAGTGCGTGTGTGTGTGTGAGGGGAGTGCGTGTGTGTGTGTGGGGGGAGAGAGTGTGTGTGTGTGTGTGTGTGTGAGTGGGGAGTGCGTGTGTGTGTGTGGGGGGAGTGCGTGTGTGTGTGTGTGTGTGGGGGGGAGATAGTGTGTGTGGGTGGAGGGGAGAGAGTGTGTGTGTGTGGGGGGAGCGAGTGTGTGTGTGTGTGGGAGGAGCGAGTGTGTGTGTGTGTGTGGGGAGTGCGTGTGTGTGTGTGGGGGGGGAGAGTGTGTGTGGGGGAGAGAGAGTGTGTGTGGGGGAGAGAGAGTGTGTGTGGGGGAGAGAGAGTGTGTGTGGGGGAGAGAGAGTGTGTGTGGGGGAGAGAGAGTGTGTGTGGGGGAGAGAGTGTGTGGGGGGGGAGAGAGTGTGTGTGGGGGGGAGAGAGTGTGTGGGGTGAGAGAGAGTGTGTGGGCGGGAGAGAGTGTGTGGGGGGGAGAGAGTGTGTGGGGGGAGACAGTGTGTGGGAGGGAAGAGTGTGTGTGTGGGGGGAGAGTGTGTGTGGGGGGAGAGTGTGCATGTGTGGGGGTAGTGTGTGCATGTTTGGGGGGGGTGAGAGTGTGTGTGGAGGCGGGAGAGTGTGCGTGTGTGGGGGGAGAGAGCGTGTGTGTGGAGGGGAGAGCGTGTGTGTGGGGGGGAGAGTGTGTGTGTGGGGGGAGACAGTGTGTGTGTGGTGGGAGACAGTGTGTGTGTGGGGGAGAGAGTGTGTGTGTGGGGGAGAGAGTGTGTGTGGGGGAGAGAGTGTGTGTGGGGGAGAGAGTGTGTGTGTGTGTGTGGGGGAGAGAGTGTGTGTGTGTGGGGGAGAGAGTGTGTGTGTGTGGGGGAGAGAGTGTGTGTGTGTGGGGGAGAGTGTGCGTGTGTGTGGGGGAGAGTGTGTGTGTGTGTGGGGGAGAGAGTGTGCGTGTGTGGGGGTGAGAGTGTGTGTGGGGGAGAGAGCGTGCGTGTGTGGGGAGAGAGAGTGCGGGTGGAGGGGAGAGTGTGTGTGTGGGGGGGAGAGAGTCTGTGTGTGGGGGGGAGTGTGTGTGTGTGGAGGGGAGCCAGTGTGTGTGTGGGGGGGGTGAGAATGTGTGTGTGGAGCGGAGAGAGTGTGTGTGGGGGAGAGAGTGTGTGTGGGGGAGAGAGTGTGTGTGGGGGAGAGAGTGTGTGTGGGGGAGAGAGTGTGTGTGGGGGAGAGGGTGTGTGTGGGTGGAGGGGAGAGAGTGTGTATGTGTGGGGGAGAGTGTGTGTGTGTGGGGGGAGAGTGTGCGTGTGGGGGGAGAGAGTGTGAGTGGGTGAGAGAGTGTTTGTGGGGGAGAGAGTGTGTGTGGGGGAGAGAATGTGTGTGTGTGGGGGAGAGAATGTGTGTGTGTGGGGGAGAGAATGTGTGTGTGTGGGGGAGATAGTGTGTGTGGGTGGAGGGGAGAGACTGTGTGTGTGTGTGGGGGGAGAGAGTGTGTGTGTGAGGGGAGTGCGTGTGTGTGTGTGAGGGGAGTGCGTGTGTGTGTGTGGGGGGAGAGAGTGTGTGTGTGTGTGTGTGTGGGGAGTGCGTGTGTGTGTGTGGGGGGGAGATAGTGTGTGTGGGTGGAGGGGAGAGAGTGTGTGTGTGTGGGGGGAGCGAGTGTGTGTGTGTGTGGGAGGAGCGAGTGTGTGTGTGTGTGTGGGGAGTGCGTGTGTGTGTGTGGGGGGGGAGAGTGTGTGTGGGGGAGAGAGAGTGTGTGTGGGAGAGAGAGAGTGTGTGTGGGGGAGAGAGTGTGTGTGTGGGAGAGAGTGTGTGTGGGGGAGAGAGTGTGTGTGGGTGGAGGGGAGAGAGTGTGTGTGGGGGGGGAGAGAGTGTGTGTGGGGGGGAGAGAGTGTGTGGGGTGAGAGAGAGTGTGTGGGCGGGAGAGAGTGTGTGGGGGGAGAGAGTGTGTGGGGGGAGACAGTGTGTGGGAGGGAAGAGTGTGTGTGTGGGGGGGAGAGTGTCTGTGGGGGGAGAGTGTGCATGTGTGGGGGTAGTGTGTGCATGTTTGGGGGGGGTGAGAGTGTGTGTGGAGGCGGGAGAGTGTGCGTGTGTGGGGGGAGAGAGCGTGTGTGTGGAGGGGAGAGCGTGTGTGTGGGGGGGAGAGTGTGTGTGTGGGGGGAGACAGTGTGTGTGTGGTGGGAGACAGTGTGTGTGTGGGGGAGAGAGTGTGTGTGTGGGGGAGAGAGTGTGTGTGGGGGAGAGAGTGTGTGTGGGGGAGAGAGTGTGTGGGGATGGAGGGGAGAGAGTGTGTGTGGGGGGGGGGAGAGAGAGTGTGTGTGGGGGGAGAGAGTGTGTGTGGGGGGAGAGAGTGTGTGCGGGGGGGAGAGTGTGAGTGTGTGGGGGAGAGTGTGTGTGTGGGGGGGGAGAGTGTTTGAGGCGGAGAGAGTGTTTGAGGGGGAGAGAGTGTGTGTGGGGGAGAGAGTGTGTGTGTCTGTGGGGGGAGAGAGTGTGTGTGTGTGTGTGGGGTGTTTGTGTGCGTGTGTGGGGGGAGAGATTCTGTGTGGGGGGGAGAGAGTGTGTGTGTGGGGGAGATTGTGTGTGTGTGTGGGTGGAGTGCGTGTGTGTGTGTGGGGGGAGTGCGTGTGTGTGTGTGGGGGGAGAGAGTGTGTGTGTGTGGGTACTGCATGTGTGTGTGTGGGGGGAGAGAGTGTGTGTGTGGGGGAGATAGTGTGTGTGTGTGGGGGAGATAGTGTGTGTGTGTGGGGGAGATAGTGTGTGTGTGTGGGGGAGATAGTGTGTGTGTGTGGGGGAGATAGTGTGTGTTGGTGGAGGGGAGAGAGTGTGTGTGTGTGGGGGGAGAGTGTGTGTGTGTGGGGGGGAGAGTGTGTGTGTGTGTGGGGGGGAGAGTGTGTGTGTGCGGGGGGTGAGTGTGTGTGTGTGGGGGGAGTTTGTGTGTGTGTGTGGGGGGAGTTTGTGTGTGTGTGTGGGGGAGAGAGTGTGTGTGTGGGGGAGAGAGTGTGTGTGTGGGGGAGAGAGTGTGTGTGTGGGGGAGAGAGTGTGTGTGTGGGGGAGAGAGAGTGTGTGTGTGGGGGAGATAGTGTGTGTGGGTGGAGGGGAGAGACTGTGTGTGTGTGTGGGGGGAGAGAGTGTGTGTGTGTGAGGGGAGTGCGTGTGTGTGTGTGAGGGGAGTGCGTGTGTGGGGGGAGAGAGAGTGTGTGTGTGTGTGTGTGTGTGGGGAGTGCGTGTGTGTGTGTGGGGGGAGTGCGTGTGTGTGTGTGTGTGTGTGGGGGGAGATAGTGTGTGTGGGTGGAGGGGAGAGAGTGTGTGTGTGTGTGGGGGGAGCGAGTGTGTGTGTGTGTGGGAGGAGCGAGTGTGTGTGTGTGTGTGGGGAGTGCGTGTGTATGTGTGGGGGGGGAGAGTGTGTGTGGGGGAGAGAGAGTGTGTGTGGGGGAGAGAGTGTGTGTGGGGGAGAGAGTGTGTGTGGGTGGAGGGGAGAGAGTGTGTGTGGGGGGGGAGAGAGTGTGTGTGGGGGGGAGAGAGTGTGTGGGGTGAGAGAGAGTGTGTGGGCGGGAGAGAGTGTGTGGGGGGAGAGAGTGTGTGGGGGGAGACAGTGTGTGGGAGGGAAGAGTGTGTGTGTGGGGGGAGAGTGTGCATGTGTGGGGGTAGTGTGTGCACGTTTGGGGGGGGTGAGAGTGTGTGTGGAGGCGGGAGAGTGTGCGTGTGTGGGGGGAGAGAGCGTGTGTGTGGAGGGGAGAGTGTGTGTGTGGGGGGAGACAGTGTGTGTGTGGGGGAGAGAGTGTGTGTGTGGGGGAGAGAGTGTGTGTGTGTGTGTGGGGGAGAGAGTGTGTGTGTGTGGGGGAGAGAGTGTGTGTGTGTGTGGGGGAGAGAGTGTGTGTGTGTGGGGGAGAGTGTGTGTGTGTGTGGGGGAGAGTGTGTGTGTGTGTGGGGGAGAGAGTGTGCGTGTGTGGGGGTGAGAGTGTGTGTGGGGGAGAGAGCGTGCGTGTGTGGGGAGAGAGAGTGCGGGTGGAGGGGAGAGTGTGTGTGTGGGGGGGAGAGAGTCTGTGTGTGGGGGAGAGTGTGTGTGTGTGGAGGGGAGCCAGTGTGTGTGTGGGGGGGGTGAGAATGTGTGTGTGGAGCGGAGAGAGTGTGTGTGGGGGGAGAGTGTGTGTGGGGGGAGAGAGTGTGTGTGGGGGGAGTGTGTGTGGGGGGAGAGAGTGTGTGTGGGGGGAGTGAGTGTGTGTGGGGGAGAGAGTGTGTGTGGGGGAGAGAGTGTGTGGGGATGGAGGGGAGAGAGTGTGTGTGGGTGGGGAGAGAGAGTGTGTGTGGGGGGAGAGAGTGTGTGTGGGGGGAGAGAGTGTGTGTGGGGGGAGAGAGTGTGTGTGGGGGGGGAGAGTGTGAGTGTGTGGGGGAGAGTGTGTGTGTGGGGGGGAGAGTGTTTGAGGCGGAGAGAGTGTTTGAGGGGGAGAGAGTGTGTGTGGGGGAGAGAGTGTGTGTGTGTGTGTGGGGGGAGAGAGTGTGCGTGTGTGGGGGGAGAGTGTGTGGGTGGAGTGCAGAGTGTGTGGGTGGAGTGGAGAGAGTGTGTGTGGGGGAGAGGGTGTGTGTGTGTGGGGGGGGAGAGAGTGTGTGTGCGTGTGTGGGGAGTTTGTGTGCGTGTGTGGGGGGAGAGAGTGTGTGTGTGGGGGAGAGAGTGTGTGTGTGGGGGATATAGTGTGTGTGTGGGGGGGCGCGTGTGGGGGGGTGAGAGTGTGTGTGGAGGGGGGAGAGTGTGCGTGTGTGGGGGAGAGAGAGTGCGTGGGGGGAAAGAGCGTGTGTGTGGAGGGAAGAGTGTATATGTGGGGGGAGAGGGTGTGTGTGTGGGGGAGAGAGTGTGTGTGGGTGGGGAAGAGAGTGTGTGTGTGTGTGTGGGGGAGAGGATGTGTGTGTGTGGGAGTGAGAGTGTGTGTGGGGGGAGAGAACGTGCGTGTGTGGGGGGAGAGTGTGTGGGTGGAGTGCAGAGTGTGTGGGTGGAGTGGAGAGAGTGTGTGTGGGAGAGAGGGTGTGTGTGTGGAGGGGAGTCAGTGTGTGTGTGGGGTGGGTGAGAATGTGTGTGTGGGGGGACAGAGTGTTTGTGGGGGAGAGAGTGTTTGTGGGGGAGAGAGTGTGTGTGGGGGAGAGAGTGTGTGTGGGGGAGAGAGTGTGTGTGGGGGAGAGAGTGTATGTGGGGGAGAGAGTGTGTATGGGGGAGAGAGTGTGTGTGTGGAGGGGAGTCAGTGTGTGTGTGGGGTGGGTGAGAATGTGTGTGTGGGGGGATAGAGTGTTTGTGGGGGAGAGAGTGTATATGGGGGAGAGAGTGTGTGTGGGGGAGAGGGTGTGTGTGTGGAGGGGAGTCAGTGTGTGTGTGGGGTGGGTGAGAATGTGTGTGTGGGGGGATAGAGTGTTTGTGGGGGAGAGAGTGTTTGTGGGGGAGAGAGTGTTTGTGGGGGAGAGAGTGTTTGTGGGGGAGAGAGTGTGTGTGTGGGGGAGAGAGTGTGTGTGTGGGGGAGAGAGTGTGTGTGTGGGGGAGAGAGTGTGTGTGTGGGGGAGAGAGAGTGTGTGTGTGGGGGAGATAGTGTGTGTGGGTGGAGGGGGGAGATAGTGTGTGTGGGTGGAGGGGAGAGACTGTGTGTGTGTGTGTGGCGGGAGAGAGTGTGTGTGTGTGAGGGGAGTGCGTGTGTGTGTGAGGGGAGTGTGTGTGTGTGTGTGTGGGGGGAGAGAGTGTGTGTGTGTGTGTGTGTGTGGGGAGTGCGTGTGTGTGGGGGGAGTGCGTGTGTGTGTGTGTGGGAGGAGCGAGTGTGTGTGTGTGTGTGGGGAGTGCGTGTGTGTGTGTGGGGGGGGAGAGTGTGTGTGGGGGAGAGAGAGTGTGTGTGGGGGAGAGAGTGTGTGTGGGGGAGAGAGTGTGTGTGGGGGAGAGAGTGTGTGTGTGTGGGGGGGGAGAGAGTGTGTGTGGGGGGGGAGAGAGTGTGTGTGGGGGGGGAGAGAGTGTGTGTGGGGGGGAAGAGAGTGTGTGTGGGGGGGAGAGAGTGTGTGGGGTGAGAGATAGTGTTTTGGCGGGAGAGAGTGTGTGGGGGGGAGAGAGTGTGTGGGAGGGAAGAGTGTGTGTGTGGGGGGGAGAGTGTGTGTGGGGGGAGAGTGTGCATGTGTGGGGGTAGTGTGTGCACGTTTGGGGGGGGTGAGAGTGTGTGTGGAGGCGGGAGAGTGTGCGTGTGTGGGGGGAGAGAGCGTGTGTGTGGAGGGGAGAGTGTGTGTGTGGGGGGAGACAGTGTGTGTGTGGGGGAGAGAGTGTGTGTGTGGGGGAGAGAGTGTGTGTGTGTGTGGGGGAGAGAGTGTGTGTGTGTGGGGGAGAGAGTGTGTTTGTGTGGGGGAGAGAGTGTGTGTGTGTGGGGGAGAGTGTGTGTGTGTGTGGGGGAGAGTGTGTGTGTGTGTGGGGGTGAGAGTGTGTGTGGGGGAGAGAGCGTGCGTGTGTGGGGAGAGAGAGTGCGGGTGGAGGGGAGAGTGTGTGTGTGGGGGGGAGAGAGTCTGTGTGTGGGGGAGAGGGTGTGTGTGTGTGGAGGGGAGCCAGTGTGTGTGTGGGGGGGGTGAGAATGTGTGTGTGGAGCGGAGAGAGTGTGTGTGGGGGAGAGAGTGTGTGTGGGGGAGAGAGTGTGTGTGGGGGAGAGAGTGTGTGTGGGGGAGAGAGTGTGTGTGGGGGAGAGAGTGTGTGTGGGGGAGAGGGTGTGTGTGGGTGGAGGGGAGAGAGTGTGTATGTGTGGGGGAGAGTGTGTGTGTGTGGGGGGAGAGTGTGTGTGTGGGGGGAGAGAGTGTGAGTGGGTGAGAGAGTGTTTGTGGGGGAGAGAGTGTGTGTGGGGGAGAGAATGTGTGTGTGTGGGGGAGAGAATGTGTGTGTGTGGGGGAGAGAATGTGTGTGTGTGTGGGGGGTGAGCGTGTGCGTGTGAGGGGGAGAGAGTGTGCGTGTGTGGGGGAGAGAGTGTGTGTGTGTGGGGGGGCGCGTGTGGGGGGGTGAGAGTGTGTGTGGAGGGGTGAGAGTGTGCGTGTGTGGGGGGAGAGAGTGTGCGTGGGGGGAGAGAGTGTGTGTGGGGGGGAGAGAGTGTGTGTGTGGGGGAGAGTGTGTGTGTGTGGGGGAGAGAGTGTGTGTGTGGGGGGGGGGGGTGAGAATGTGTGTGTGGAGCGAAGAGAGTGTGTGTGGGGGGAGAGAGTGTGTGTGGGGGGAGAGTGTGTGTGGGGGAGAGAGTGTGTGTGGGCTGAGTGTGTGTGGGGGGAGAGAGTGTGTGTGGGGGGAGAGAGTGTGTGTGGGGGGAGAGAGTGTGTGTGGGGGAGAGAGTGTGTGTGGGGGAGAGAGTGTGTGTGATGGAGAGAGTGTGTGGGGATGGAGGGGAGAGAGTGTGTGTGGGGGGAGAGAGTGTGTGTGGGGGGAGAGAGAGTGTGTGGGGGGAGAGAGTGTGTGTGGGGGGGGAGAGTGTGAGTGTGTGGGGGAGAGTGTGTGTGTGTGGGAGAGAGTGTGTGTGTGGGGGGGAGAGTGTGTGTGTGTGTGTGGGGGTAGAGAGTGTGTGTGCGTGTGTGGGGAGTTTGTGTGTGTGTGGGGGAGAGAGTGTGTGTGTGGGGGATATAGTGTGTGTGTGGGGGGAGTGAGTGTGTGTGGGGGGGTGCGTGTGGGGGGGTGAGAGTGTGTGTGGAGGGGGGAGAGTGTGCGTGTGTGGGGGGAGAGAGAGTGCGTGGGGGGAAAGAGCGTGTGTGTGGAGGGGAGAGTGTATATGTGGGGGGAGAGAATGTGTGTGTGGGGGAGAGAGTGTGTGTGTGTGGGGGAGAGAGTGTGTGTGTGTGGGGGAGAGGATGTGTGTGTGTGGGGGTGAGAGTGTGTGTGGGGGGAGAGAGCGTGCGTGTGTGGGGGGAGAGTGTGTGGGTGGAGTGCAGAGTGTGTGGGTGGAGTGGAGAGAGTGTGTGTGGGGGAGAGGGCGTGTGTGTGGAGGGGAGTCAGTGTGTGTGTGGGGTGGGTGAGAATGTGTGTGTGGGGGGATAGAGTGTTTGTGGGGGAGAGAGTGTTTGTGGGGGAGAGAGTGTGTGTGGGTGAGAGAGTGTGTGTGGGTGAGAGAGTGTGTGTGGGTGAGAGAGTGTGTGTGGGGGAGAGAGTGTGTGTGGGGGAGAGAGTGTGTGTGGGGGAGAGAGTGTGTGTGGGGGAGAGAGTGTATGTGGGGGAGAGAGTGTGTATGGGGGAGAGAGTGTGTGTGTGTGGGGGAGAGAGTGTGTGTGTGTGGGGGAGAGAGTGTGTGTGTGTGGGGGAGAGAGTGTGTGTGTGTGGGGGAGAGAGTGTGTGTGTGTGGGGGAGAGAGTGTGTGTGTGGGGGAGAGAGTGTGTGTGTGTGGAGGAGAGAGTGTGTGTGTGTGGGGGAGAGTGTGCGTGTGTGTGGGGGAGAGTGTGTGTGTGTGTGGGGGAGAGAGTGTGCGTGTGTGGGGGTGAGAGTATGTGTGGGGGAGAGAGCGTGCGTGTGTGGGGAGAGAGAGTGCGGGTGGAGGGGAGAGTGTGTGTGTGGGGGGGAGAGAGTCTGTGTGTGGGGGAGAGTGTGTGTGTGTGGAGGGGAGCCAGTGTGTGTGTGGGGGGGTGAGAATGTGTGTGTGGGGGGGAGAGAGTGTGTGTGGGGGAGAGAGTGTGTGTGGGGGAGAGAGTGTGTGTGGGGGAGAGAGTGTGTGTGGGGGAGAGAGTGTGTGTGGGGGAGAGGGTGTGTGTGGGTGGAGGGGAGAGAGTGTGTATGTGTGGGGGAGAGTGTGTGTGTGTGGGGGGAGAGTGTGCGTGTGGGGGGAGAGAGTGTGAGTGGGTGAGAGAGTGTTTGTGGGGGAGAGAGTGTGTGTGGGGGAGAGAATGTGTGTGTGTGGGGGAGAGAATGTGTGTGTGTGGGGGAGAGAATGTGTGTGTGTGGGGGAGATAGTGTGTGTGGGTGGAGGGGAGAGACTGTGTGTGTGTGTGGGGGGAGAGAGTGTGTGTGTGAGGGGAGTGCGTGTGTGTGTGTGAGGGGAGTGCGTGTGTGTGTGTGGGGGGAGAGAGTGTGTGTGTGTGTGTGTGTGTGAGTGGGGAGTGCGTGTGTGTGTGGGGGGGGAGTGCGTGTGTGTGTGTGTGTGGGGGGGAGATAGTGTGTGTGGGTGGAGGGGAGAGAGTGTGTGTGTGTGGGGGGAGCGAGTGTGTGTGTGTGTGGGAGGAGCGAGTGTGTGTGTGTGTGTGGGGAGTGCGTGTGTGTGTGTGGGGGGGGAGAGTGTGTGTGGGGGAGAGAGAGTGTGTGTGGGGGAGAGAGAGTGTGTGTGGGGGAGAGAGAGTGTGTGTGGGGGAGAGAGTGTGTGGGGGGGGAGAGAGTGTGTGTGGGGGGGAGAGTGTGTGTGGGGGAGAGAGTGTGTGTGGGGGAGAGAGTGTGTGGGGATGGAGGGGAGAGAGTGTGTGTGGGGGGAGAGAGTGTGTGTGGGGGGAGAGAGAGTGTGTGGGGGGAGAGAGTGTGTGTGGGGGGGGAGAGTGTGAGTGTGTGGGGGAGAGTGTGTGTGTGTGGGAGAGAGTGTGTGTGTGGGGGGGAGAGTGTGTGTGTGTGTGTGGGGGGAGAGAGTGTGTGTGCGTGTGTGGGGAGTTTGTGTGTGTGTGGGGGAGAGAGTGTGTGTGTGGGGGATATAGTGTGTGTGTGGGGGGGAGAGTGTGTGGGGGGAGTGAGTGTGTGTGGGGGGTGCGTGTGGGGGGGTGAGAGTGTGTGTGGAGGGGGGAGAGTGTGCATGTGTGGGGGTAGTGTGTCCATGTTTGGGGGGGGTGAGAGTGTGTGTGGAGGCGGGAGAGTGTGCGTGTGTGGGGGGAGAGAGCGTGTGTGTGGAGGGGAGAGCGTGTGTGTGGGGGGGAGAGTGTGTGTGTGGGGGGAGACAGTGTGTGTGTGGTGGGAGACTGTGTGTGTGGGGGAGAGAGTGTGTGTGGGGGAGAGAGTGTGTGTGGGGGAGAGAGTGTGTGTGGGGGAGAGAGTGTGTGTGTGTGTGTGGGGGAGAGAGTGTGTGTGTGTGGGGGAGAGAGTGTGTGTGTGTGGGGGAGAGAGTGTGTGTGTGTGGGGGAGAGTGTGCGTGTGTGTGGGGGAGAGTGTGTGTGTGTGTGTGGGGGAGAGAGTGTGCGTGTGTGGGGGTGAGAGTGTGTGTGGGGGAGAGAGCGTGCGTGTGTGGGGAGAGAGAGTGCGGGTGGAGGGGAGAGTGTGTGTGTGGGGGGGAGAGAGTCTGTGTGTGGGGGAGAGTGTGTGTGTGTGGAGGGGAGCCAGTGTGTGTGTGGGGGGGGTGAGAATGTGTGTGTGGAGCGGAGAGAGTGTGTGTGGGGGAGAGAGTGTGTGTGGGGGAGAGAGTGTGTGTGGGGGAGAGAGTGTGTGTGGGGGAGAGAGTGTGTGTGGGGGAGAGGGTGTGTGTGGGTGGAGGGGAGAGAGTGTGTATGTGTGGGGGAGAGTGTGTGTGTGTGGGGGGAGAGTGTGCGTGTGGGGGGAGAGAGTGTGAGTGGGTGAGAGAGTGTTTGTGGGGGAGAGAGTGTGTGTGGGGGAGAGAATGTGTGTGTGTGGGGGAGAGAATGTGTGTGTGTGGGGGAGAGAATGTGTGTGTGTGGGGGAGAGAGTGTGTGTGTGGGGGAGAGAGTGTGTGTGTGTGGGGGAGAGAGTGTGTGTGTGTGGGGGAGAGTGTGCGTGTGTGTGGGGGAGAGTGTGGGTGTGTGTGGGGGAGAGAGTGTGCGTGTGTGGGGGTGAGAGTGTGTGTGGGGGAGAGAGCGTGCGTGTGTGGGGAGAGAGAGTGCGGGTGGAGGGGAGAGTGTGTGTGTGGGGGGGAGAGAGTCTGTGTGTGGGGGAGAGTGTGTGTGTGTGGAGGGGAGCCAGTGTGTGTGTGGGGGGGGTGAGAATGTGTGTGTGGGGGGGAGAGAGTGTGTGTGGGGGAGAGAGTGTGTGTGGGGGAGAGAGTGTGTGTGGGGGAGAGAGTGTGTGTGGGGGAGAGGGTGTGTGTGGGTGGAGGGGAGAGAGTGTGTATGTGTGGGGGAGAGTGTGTGTGTGTGGGGGGAGAGTGTGCGTGTGGGGGGAGAGAGTGTGAGTGGGTGAGAGAGTGTTTGTGGGGGAGAGAGTGTGTGTGGGGGAGAGAATGTGTGTGTGTGGGGGAGAGAATGTGTGTGTGTGGGGGAGAGAATGTGTGTGTGTGGGGGAGATAGTGTGTGTGTGTGGAGGGGAGAGACTGTGTGTGTGTGTGGGGGGAGAGAGTGTGTGTGTGATGGGAGTGCGTGTGTGTGTGTGAGGGGAGTGCGTGTGTGTGTGTGGGGGGAGAGAGTGTGTGTGTGTGTGAGTGGGGAGTGCGTGTGTGTGTGTGGGGGGAGTGCGTGTGTGTGTGTGTGTGGGGGGGAGATAGTGTGTGTGGGTGGAGGGGAGAGAGTGTGTGTGTGTGGGGGGAGCGAGTGTGTGTGTGTGTGGGAGGAGCGAGTGTGTGTGTGTGTGTGGGGAGTGCGTGTGTGTGTGTGGGGGGGGAGAGTGTGTGTGGGGGAGAGAGAGTGTGTGTGGGGGAGAGAGAGTGTGTGTGGGGGAGAGAGTGTGTGGGGGGGGAGAGAGTGTGTGTGGGGGGGAGAGAGTGTGTGGGGTGAGAGAGAGTGTGTGGGCGGGAGAGAGTGTGTGGGGGGGAGAGAGTGTGTGGGGGGGAGAGAGTGTGTGGGGGGAGACAGTGTGTGGGAGGGAAGAGTGTGTGTGTGGGGGGAGAGTGTGTGTGGGGGGAGAGTGTGCATGTGTGGGGGTAGTGTGTCCATGTTTGGGGGGGGTGAGAGTGTGTGTGGAGGCGGGAGAGTGTGCGTGTGTGGGGGGAGAGAGCGTGTGTGTGGAGGGGAGAGCGTGTGTGTGGGGGGGAGAGTGTGTGTGTGGGGGGAAACAGTGTGTGTGTGGTGGGAGACTGTGTGTGTGGGGGAGAGAGTGTGTGTGGGGGAGAGAGTGTGTGTGGGGGAGAGAGTGTGTGTGTGTGTGTGGGGGAGAGAGTGTGTGTGTGTGGGGGAGAGAGTGTGTGTGTGTGGGGGAGAGAGTGTGTGTGTGTGGGGGAGAGTGTGCGTGTGTGTGGGGGAGAGTGTGTGTGTGTGTGTGGGGGAGAGAGTGTGCGTGTGTGGGGGTGAGAGTGTGTGTGGGGGAGAGAGCGTGCGTGTGTGGGGAGAGAGAGTGCGGGTGGAGGGGAGAGTGTGTGTGTGGGGGGGAGAGAGTCTGTGTGTGGGGGAGAGTGTGTGTGTGTGGAGGGGAGCCAGTGTGTGTGTGGGGGGGGTGAGAATGTGTGTGTGGAGCGGAGAGAGTGTGTGTGGGGGAGAGAGTGTGTGTGGGGGAGAGTGTGTGTGTGTGGAGGGGAGCCAGTGTGTGTGTGGGGGGGTGAGAATGTGTGTGTGGGGGGGAGAGAGTGTGTGTGGGGGAGAGAGTGTGTGTGGGGGAGAGAGTGTGTGTGGGGGAGAGAGTGTGTGTGGGGGAGAGGGTGTGTGTGGGTGGAGGGGAGAGAGTGTGTATGTGTGGGGGAGAGTGTGTGTGTGTGGGGGGAGAGTGTGCGTGTGGGGGGAGAGAGTGTGAGTGGGTGAGAGAGTGTTTGTGGGGGAGAGAGTGTGTGTGGGGGAGAGAATGTGTGTGTGTGGGGGAGAGAATGTGTGTGTGTGGGGGAGAGAATGTGTGTGTGTGGGGGAGATAGTGTGTGTGGGTGGAGGGGAGAGACTGTGTGTGTGTGTGGGGGGAGAGAGTGTGTGTGTGAGGGGAGTGCGTGTGTGTGTGTGAGGGGAGTGCGTGTGTGTGTGTGGGGGGAGAGAGTGTGTGTGTGTGTGTGTGTGTGAGTGGGGAGTGCGTGTGTGTGTGGGGGGGGAGTGCGTGTGTGTGTGTGTGTGGGGGGGAGATAGTGTGTGTGGGTGGAGGGGAGAGAGTGTGTGTGTGTGGGGGGAGCGAGTGTGTGTGTGTGTGGGAGGAGCGAGTGTGTGTGTGTGTGTGGGGAGTGCGTGTGTGTGTGTGGGGGGGGAGAGTGTGTGTGGGGGAGAGAGAGTGTGTGTGGGGGAGAGAGAGTGTGTGTGGGGGAGAGAGAGTGTGTGTGGGGGAGAGAGTGTGTGGGGGGGGAGAGAGTGTGTGTGGGGGGGAGAGTGTGTGTGGGGGAGAGAGTGTGTGTGGGGGAGAGAGTGTGTGGGGATGGAGGGGAGAGAGTGTGTGTGGGGGGAGAGAGTGTGTGTGGGGGGAGAGAGTGTGTGTGGGGGGAGAGAGAGTGTGTGGGGGGAGAGAGTGTGTGTGGGGGGGGAGAGTGTGAGTGTGTGGGGGAGAGTGTGTGTGTGTGGGAGAGAGTGTGTGTGTGGGGGGGAGAGTGTGTGTGTGTGTGTGGGGGGAGAGAGTGTGTGTGCGTGTGTGGGGAGTTTGTGTGTGTGTGGGGGAGAGAGTGTGTGTGTGGGGGATATAGTGTGTGTGTGGGGGGGAGAGTGTGTGGGGGGAGTGAGTGTGTGTGGGGGGTGCGTGTGGGGGGGTGAGAGTGTGTGTGGAGGGGGGAGAGTGTGCATGTGTGGGGGTAGTGTGTCCATGTTTGGGGGGGGTGAGAGTGTGTGTGGAGGCGGGAGAGTGTGCGTGTGTGGGGGGAGAGAGCGTGTGTGTGGAGGGGAGAGCGTGTGTGTGGGGGGGAGAGTGTGTGTGTGGGGGGAGACAGTGTGTGTGTGGTGGGAGACTGTGTGTGTGGGGGAGAGAGTGTGTGTGGGGGAGAGAGTGTGTGTGGGGGAGAGAGTGTGTGTGGGGGAGAGAGTGTGTGTGTGTGTGTGGGGGAGAGAGTGTGTGTGTGTGGGGGAGAGAGTGTGTGTGTGTGGGGGAGAGAGTGTGTGTGTGTGGGGGAGAGTGTGCGTGTGTGTGGGGGAGAGTGTGTGTGTGTGTGTGGGGGAGAGAGTGTGCGTGTGTGGGGGTGAGAGTGTGTGTGGGGGAGAGAGCGTGCGTGTGTGGGGAGAGAGAGTGCGGGTGGAGGGGAGAGTGTGTGTGTGGGGGGGAGAGAGTCTGTGTGTGGGGGAGAGTGTGTGTGTGTGGAGGGGAGCCAGTGTGTGTGTGGGGGGGGTGAGAATGTGTGTGTGGAGCGGAGAGAGTGTGTGTGGGGGAGAGAGTGTGTGTGGGGGAGAGAGTGTGTGTGGGGGAGAGAGTGTGTGTGGGGGAGAGAGTGTGTGTGGGGGAGAGGGTGTGTGTGGGTGGAGGGGAGAGAGTGTGTATGTGTGGGGGAGAGTGTGTGTGTGTGGGGGGAGAGTGTGCGTGTGGGGGGAGAGAGTGTGAGTGGGTGAGAGAGTGTTTGTGGGGGAGAGAGTGTGTGTGGGGGAGAGAATGTGTGTGTGTGGGGGAGAGAATGTGTGTGTGTGGGGGAGAGAATGTGTGTGTGTGGGGGAGAGAGTGTGTGTGTGGGGGAGAGAGTGTGTGTGTGTGGGGGAGAGAGTGTGTGTGTGTGGGGGAGAGTGTGCGTGTGTGTGGGGGAGAGTGTGGGTGTGTGTGGGGGAGAGAGTGTGCGTGTGTGGGGGTGAGAGTGTGTGTGGGGGAGAGAGCGTGCGTGTGTGGGGAGAGAGAGTGCGGGTGGAGGGGAGAGTGTGTGTGTGGGGGGGAGAGAGTCTGTGTGTGGGGGAGAGTGTGTGTGTGTGGAGGGGAGCCAGTGTGTGTGTGGGGGGGGTGAGAATGTGTGTGTGGGGGGGAGAGAGTGTGTGTGGGGGAGAGAGTGTGTGTGGGGGAGAGAGTGTGTGTGGGGGAGAGAGTGTGTGTGGGGGAGAGGGTGTGTGTGGGTGGAGGGGAGAGAGTGTGTATGTGTGGGGGAGAGTGTGTGTGTGTGGGGGGAGAGTGTGCGTGTGGGGGGAGAGAGTGTGAGTGGGTGAGAGAGTGTTTGTGGGGGAGAGAGTGTGTGTGGGGGAGAGAATGTGTGTGTGTGGGGGAGAGAATGTGTGTGTGTGGGGGAGAGAATGTGTGTGTGTGGGGGAGATAGTGTGTGTGTGTGGAGGGGAGAGACTGTGTGTGTGTGTGGGGGGAGAGAGTGTGTGTGTGATGGGAGTGCGTGTGTGTGTGTGAGGGGAGTGCGTGTGTGTGTGTGGGGGGAGAGAGTGTGTGTGTGTGTGAGTGGGGAGTGCGTGTGTGTGTGTGGGGGGAGTGCGTGTGTGTGTGTGTGTGGGGGGGAGATAGTGTGTGTGGGTGGAGGGGAGAGAGTGTGTGTGTGTGGGGGGAGCGAGTGTGTGTGTGTGTGGGAGGAGCGAGTGTGTGTGTGTGTGTGGGGAGTGCGTGTGTGTGTGTGGGGGGGGAGAGTGTGTGTGGGGGAGAGAGAGTGTGTGTGGGGGAGAGAGAGTGTGTGTGGGGGAGAGAGTGTGTGGGGGGGGAGAGAGTGTGTGTGGGGGGGAGAGAGTGTGTGGGGTGAGAGAGAGTGTGTGGGCGGGAGAGAGTGTGTGGGGGGGAGAGAGTGTGTGGGGGGGAGAGAGTGTGTGGGGGGAGACAGTGTGTGGGAGGGAAGAGTGTGTGTGTGGGGGGAGAGTGTGTGTGGGGGGAGAGTGTGCATGTGTGGGGGTAGTGTGTCCATGTTTGGGGGGGGTGAGAGTGTGTGTGGAGGCGGGAGAGTGTGCGTGTGTGGGGGGAGAGAGCGTGTGTGTGGAGGGGAGAGCGTGTGTGTGGGGGGGAGAGTGTGTGTGTGGGGGGAAACAGTGTGTGTGTGGTGGGAGACTGTGTGTGTGGGGGAGAGAGTGTGTGTGGGGGAGAGAGTGTGTGTGGGGGAGAGAGTGTGTGTGTGTGTGTGGGGGAGAGAGTGTGTGTGTGTGGGGGAGAGAGTGTGTGTGTGTGGGGGAGAGAGTGTGTGTGTGTGGGGGAGAGTGTGCGTGTGTGTGGGGGAGAGTGTGTGTGTGTGTGTGGGGGAGAGAGTGTGCGTGTGTGGGGGTGAGAGTGTGTGTGGGGGAGAGAGCGTGCGTGTGTGGGGAGAGAGAGTGCGGGTGGAGGGGAGAGTGTGTGTGTGGGGGGGAGAGAGTCTGTGTGTGGGGGAGAGTGTGTGTGTGTGGAGGGGAGCCAGTGTGTGTGTGGGGGGGGTGAGAATGTGTGTGTGGAGCGGAGAGAGTGTGTGTGGGGGAGAGAGTGTGTGTGGGGGAGAGAGTGTGTGTGGGGGAGAGAGTGTGTGTGGGGGAGAGAGTGTGTGTGGGGGAGAGGGTGTGTGTGGGTGGAGGGGAGAGAGTGTGTATGTGTGGGGGAGAGTGTGTGTGTGTGGGGGGAGAGTGTGCGTGTGGGGGGAGAGAGTGTGAGTGGGTGAGAGAGTGTTTGTGGGGGAGAGAGTGTGTGTGGGGGAGAGAATGTGTGTGTGTGGGGGAGAGAATGTGTGTGTGTGGGGGAGAGAATGTGTGTGTGTGGGGGAGATAGTGTGTGTGGGTGGAGGGGAGAGACTGTGTGTGTGTGTGGGGGGAGAGAGTGTGTGTGTGAGGGGAGTGCGTGTGTGTGTGTGAGGGGAGTGCGTGTGTGTGTGTGGGGGGAGAGAGTGTGTGTGTGTGTGTGTGTGTGTGTGTGTGGGGAGTGCGTGTGTGTGTGTGGGGGGAGTGCGTGTGTGTGTGTGTGTGGGGGGGAGATAGTGTGTGTGGGTGGAGGGGAGAGAGTGTGTGTGTGTGGGGGGAGCGAGTGTGTGTGTGTGTGGGAGGAGCGAGTGTGTGTGTGTGTGTGGGGAGTGCGTGTGTGTGTGTGGGGGGGGAGAGTGTGTGTGGGGGAGAGAGAGTGTGTGTGGGAGAGAGAGAGTGTGTGTGGGGGAGAGAGTGTGTGTGGGGGAGAGAGTGTGTGTGGGTGGAGGGGAGAGAGTGTGTGTGGGGGGGGAGAGAGTGTGTGTGGGGGGGAGAGAGTGTGTGGGGTGAGAGAGAGTGTGTGGGCGGGAGAGAGTGTGTGGGGGGAGAGAGTGTGTGGGGGGAGACAGTGTGTGGGAGGGAAGAGTGTGTGTGTGGGGGGGAGAGTGTGTGTGGGGGGAGAGTGTGCATGTGTGGGGGTAGTGTGTGCATGTTTGGGGGGGGTGAGAGTGTGTGTGGAGGCGGGAGAGTGTGCGTGTGTGGGGGGAGAGAGCGTGTGTGTGGAGGGGAGAGCGTGTGTGTGGGGGGGAGAGTGTGTGTGTGGGGGAGAGAGTGTGTGTGTGGGGGAGAGAGTGTGTGTGGGGGAGAGAGTGTGTGTGGGGGAGAGAGTGTGTGGGGATGGAGGGGAGAGAGTGTGTGTGGGGGGGGGGAGAGAGAGTGTGTGTGGGGGGAGAGAGTGTGTGTGGGGGGAGAGAGTGTGTGCGGGGGGGAGAGTGTGAGTGTGTGGGGGAGAGTGTGTGTGTGGGGGGGGAGAGTGTTTGAGGCGGAGAGAGTGTTTGAGGGGGAGAGAGTGTGTGTGGGGGAGAGAGTGTGTGTGTCTGTGGGGGGAGAGAGTGTGTGTGTGTGTGTGGGGTGTTTGTGTGCGTGTGTGGGGGGAGAGAGTGTGTGTGGGGGGGAGAGAGTGTGTGTGTGGGGGAGATTGTGTGTGTGTGTGGGTGGAGTGCGTGTGTGTGTGTGGGGGGAGTGCGTGTGTGTGTGTGGGGGGAGAGAGTGTGTGTGTGTGGGTACTGCATGTGTGTGTGTGGGGGGAGAGAGTGTGTGTGTGGGGGAGATAGTGTGTGTGTGTGGGGGAGATAGTGTGTGTGTGTGGGGGAGATAGTGTGTGTGTGTGGGGGAGATAGTGTGTGTGTGTGGGGGAGATAGTGTGTGTTGGTGGAGGGGAGAGAGTGTGTGTGTGTGGGGGGAGAGTGTGTGTGTGGGGGGGAGAGTGTGTGTGTGTGTGGGGGGGAGAGTGTGTGTGTGCGGGGGGTGAGTGTGTGTGTGTGGGGGGAGTTTGTGTGTGTGTGTGGGGGGAGTTTGTGTGTGTGTGTGGGGGAGAGAGTGTGTGTGTGGGGGAGAGAGTGTGTGTGTGGGGGAGAGAGTGTGTGTGTGGGGGAGAGAGTGTGTGTGTGGGGGAGAGAGAGTGTGTGTGTGGGGGAGATAGTGTGTGTGGGTGGAGGGGAGAGACTGTGTGTGTGTGTGGGGGGAGAGAGTGTGTGTGTGTGAGGGGAGTGCGTGTGTGTGTGTGAGGGGAGTGCGTGTGTGTGTGTGGGGGGAGAGAGAGTGTGTGTGTGTGTGTGTGTGTGGGGAGTGCGTGTGTGTGTGTGGGGGGAGTGCGTGTGTGTGTGTGTGTGTGTGGGGGGAGATAGTGTGTGTGGGTGGAGGGGAGAGAGTGTGTGTGTGTGTGGGGGGAGCGAGTGTGTGTGTGTGTGGGAGGAGCGAGTGTGTGTGTGTGTGTGGGGAGTGCGTGTGTATGTGTGGGGGGGGAGAGTGTGTGTGGGGGAGAGAGAGTGTGTGTGGGGGAGAGAGTGTGTGTGGGGGAGAGAGTGTGTGTGGGTGGAGGGGAGAGAGTGTGTGTGGGGGGGGAGAGAGTGTGTGTGGGGGGGAGAGAGTGTGTGGGGTGAGAGAGAGTGTGTGGGCGGGAGAGAGTGTGTGGGGGGAGAGAGTGTGTGGGGGGAGACAGTGTGTGGGAGGGAAGATTGTGTGTGTGGGGGGAGAGTGTGCATGTGTGGGGGTAGTGTGTGCACGTTTGGGGGGGGTGAGAGTGTGTGTGGAGGCGGGAGAGTGTGCGTGTGTGGGGGGAGAGAGCGTGTGTGTGGAGGGGAGAGTGTGTGTGTGGGGGGAGACAGTGTGTGTGTGGGGGAGAGAGTGTGTGTGTGGGGGAGAGAGTGTGTGTGTGTGTGTGGGGGAGAGAGTGTGTGTGTGTGTGGGGGAGAGAGTGTGTGTGTGTGGGGGAGAGAGTGTGTGTGTGTGGGGGAGAGAGTGTGTGTGTGTGGGGGAGAGTGTGTGTGTGTGTGGGGGAGAGTGTGTGTGTGTGTGGGGGAGAGAGTGTGCGTGTGTGGGGGTGAGAGTGTGTGTGGGGGAGAGAGCGTGCGTGTGTGGGGAGAGAGAGTGCGGGTGGAGGGGAGAGTGTGTGTGTGGGGGGGAGAGAGTCTGTGTGTGGGGGAGAGTGTGTGTGTGTGGAGGGGAGCCAGTGTGTGTGTGGGGGGGGGTGAGAATGTGTGTGTGGAGCGGAGAGAGTGTGTGTGGGGGGACAGAGTGTGTGTGGGGGAGAGAGTGTGTGTGGGGGAGAGAGTGTGTGTGGGGGAGAGAGTGTGTGTGGGGGAGAGAGTGTGTGTGGGGGAGAGGGTGTGTGTGGGTGGAGGGGAGAGAGTGTGTATGTGTGGGGGAGAGTGTGTGTGTGTGGGGGGAGAGTGTGTGTGTGGGGGGAGAGGGTGTGAGTGGGTGAGAGAGTGTTTGTGGGGGAGAGAGTGTGTGTGGGGGAGAGAATGTGTGTGTGTGGGGGAGAGAATGTGTGTGTGTGGGGGAGAGAATGTGTGTGTGTGGGGGGTGAGCGTGTGCGTGTGAGGGGGAGAGAGTGTGCGTGTGTGGGGGAGAGAGTGTGTGTGTGTGGGGGGGCGCGTGTGGGGGGGTGAGAGTGTGTGTGGAGTGGTGAGAGTGTGCGTGTGTGGGGGGAGAGAGTGTGCGTGGGGGGAGAGAGTGTGTGTGGGGGGGAGAGAGTGTGTGTGTGTGGGGGAGAGTGTGTGTGTGTGGGGGAGAGAGTGTGTGTGTGGGGGGGGGTGAGAATGTGTGTGTGGAGCGAAGAGAGTGTGTGTGGGGGGAGAGAGTGTGTGTGGGGGGAGAGTGTGTGTGGGGGGAGAGAGTGTGTGTGGGGGGAGTGTGTGTGGGGGGAGAGAGTGTGTGTGGGGGGAGTGAGTGTGTGTGGGGGAGAGAGTGTGTGTGGGGGAGAGAGTGTGTGTGGGGGAGAGAGTGTGTGGGGATGGAGGGGAGAGAGTGTGTGTGGGGGGGGGAGAGAGAGTGTGTGTGGGGGGAGAGAGTGTGTGTGGGGGGAGAGAGTGTGTGTGGGGGGAGAGAGTGTGTGTGGGGGGGGAGAGTGTGAGTGTGTGGGAGAGAGTGTGTGTGTGGGGGGAGAGTGTTTGAGGCGGAGAGAGTGTTTGAGGGGGAGAGAGTGTGTGTGGGGGAGAGAGTGTGTGTGTGTGTGTGGGGGGAGAGAGTGTGTGTGCGTGTGTGGGGAGTTTGTGTGCGTGTGTGGGGGGAGAGAGTGTGTGGGGGGAGTGAGTGTGTGTGGGGGGGCGCGTGTGGGGGGTTGAGAGTGTGTGTGGAGGGGGGAGAGTGTGCGTGTGTGGGGGGAGAGTGTGTGGGTGGAGTGCAGAGTGTGTGGGTGGAGTGGAGAGAGTGTGTGTGGGGGAGAGGGTGTGTGTGTGTGGGGGGGGAGAGAATGTGTGTGCGTGTGTGGGGAGTTTGTGTGCGTGTGTGGGGGGAGAGAGTGTGTGTGTGGGGGAGAGAGTGTGTGTGTGGGGGGGCGCGTGTGGGGGGGTGAGAGTGTGTGTGGAGGGGGGAGAGTGTGCGTGTGTGGGGGGAGAGAGAGTGCGTGGGGGGAAAGAGCGTGTGTGTGGAGGGGAGAGTGTATATGTGGGGGGAGAGGGTGTGTGTGTGGGGGAGAGAGTGTGTGTGTGTGGGGAAGAGAGTGTGTGTGTGTGTGGGGGAGAGGATGTGTGTGTGTGGGAGTGAGAGTGTGTGTGGGGGGAGAGAACGTGCGTGTGTGGGGGGAGAGTGTGTGGGTGGAGTGCAGAGTGTGTGGGTGGAGTGGAGAGAGTGTGTGTGGGAGAGAGGGTGTGTGTGTGGAGGGGAGTCAGTGTGTGTGTGGGGTGGGTGAGAATGTGTGTGTGGGGGGATAGAGTGTTTGTGGGGGAGAGAGTGTTTGTGGGGGAGAGAGTGTGTGTGGGGGGAGAGAGTGTGTGTGGGGGGGGAGAGTGTGAGTGTGTGGGGGAGAGTGTGTGTGTGGGGGGAGAGTGTTTGAGGCGGAGAGAGTGTTTGAGGGGGAGAGAGTGTGTGTGGGGGAGAGAGTGTGTGTGTGTGTGTGGGGGGAGAGAGTGTGTGTGCGTGTGTGGGGAGTTTGTGTGCGTGTGTGGGGGGAGAGAGTGTGTGGGGGGAGTGAGTGTGTGTGGGGGGGCGCGTGTGGGGGGTTGAGAGTGTGTGTGGAGGGGGGAGAGTGTGCGTGTGTGGGGGGAGAGTGTGTGGGTGGAGTGCAGAGTGTGTGGGTGGAGTGGAGAGAGTGTGTGTGGGGGAGAGGGTGTGTGTGTGTGGGGGGGGAGAGAGTGTGTGTGCGTGTGTGGGGAGTTTGTGTGCGTGTGTGGGGGGAGAGAGTGTGTGTGTGGGGGAGAGAGTGTGTGTGTGGGGGGGCGCGTGTGGGGGGGTGAGAGTGTGTGTGGAGGGGGGAGAGTGTGCGTGTGTGGGGGGAGAGAGAGTGCGTGGGGGGAAAGAGCGTGTGTGTGGAGGGGAGAGTGTATATGTGGGGGGAGAGGGTGTGTGTGTGGGGGAGAGAGTGTGTGTGTGTGGGGAAGAGAGTGTGTGTGTGTGTGGGGGAGAGGATGTGTGTGTGTGGGAGTGAGAGTGTGTGTGGGGGGAGAGAACGTGCGTGTGTGGGGGGAGAGTGTGTGGGTGGAGTGCAGAGTGTGTGGGTGGAGTGGAGAGAGTGTGTGTGGGAGAGAGGGTGTGTGTGTGGAGGGGAGTCAGTGTGTGTGTGGGGTGGGTGAGAATGTGTGTGTGGGGGGATAGAGTGTTTGTGGGGGAGAGAGTGTTTGTGGGGGAGAGAGTGTGTGTGGGGGAGAGAGTGTGTGTGGGGGAGAGAGTGTGTGTGGGGGAGAGAGTGTGTGTGGGGGAGAGAGTGTATGTGGGGGAGAGAGTGTGTATGGGGGAGAGAGTGTGTGTGTGGAGGGGAGTCAGTGTGTGTGTGGGGTGGGTGAGAATGTGTGTGTGGGGGGATAGAGTGTTTGTGGGGGAGAGAGTGTATATGGGGGAGAGAGTGTGTGTGGGGGAGAGGGTGTGTGTGTGGGGTGGGTGAGAATGTGTGTGTGGGGGGATAGAGTGTTTGTGGGGGAGAGAGTGTTTGTGGGGGAGAGAGTGTTTGTGGGGGAGAGAGTGTGTGTGTGGGGGAGAGAGTGTGTGTGTGGGGGAGAGAGTGTGTGTGTGGGGGAGAGAGAGTGTGTGTGTGGGGGAGATAGTGTGTGTGGGTGGAGGGGGGAGATAGTGTGTGTGGGTGGAGGGGAGAGACTGTGTGTGTGTGTGGGGGGAGAGAGTGTGTGTGTGTGAGGGGAGTGCGTGTGTGTGTGTGAGGGGAGTGTGTGTGTGTGGGGGGAGAGAGTGTGTGTGTGTGTGTGTGTGTGTGGGGAGTGCGTGTGTGTGTGTGGGGGGAGTGCGTGTGTGTGTGTGTGGGAGGAGCGAGTGTGTGTGTGTGTGTGGGGAGTGCGTGTGTGTGTGTGGGGGGGGAGAGTGTGTGTGGGGGAGAGAGAGTGTGTGTGGGGGAGAGAGTGTGTGTGGGGGAGAGAGTGTGTGTGGGGGAGAGAGTGTGTGTGGGGGAGAGAGTGTGTGTGTGTGGGGGGGGAGAGAGTGTGTGTGGGGGGGGAGAGAGTGTGTGTGGGGGGGGAGAGAGTGTGTGTGGGGGGGAAGAGAGTGTGTGTGGGGGGGAGAGAGTGTGTGGGGTGAGAGATAGTGTTTTGGCGGGAGAGAGTGTGTGGGGGGGAGAGAGTGTGTGGGAGGGAAGAGTGTGTGTGTGGGGGGGAGAGTGTGTGTGGGGGGAGAGTGTGCATGTGTGGGGGTAGTGTGTGCACGTTTGGGGGGGGTGAGAGTGTGTGTGGAGGCGGGAGAGTGTGCGTGTGTGGGGGGAGAGAGCGTGTGTGTGGAGGGGAGAGTGTGTGTGTGGGGGGAGACAGTGTGTGTGTGGGGGAGAGAGTGTGTGTGTGGGGGAGAGAGTGTGTGTGTGTGTGGGGGAGAGAGTGTGTGTGTGTGGGGGAGAGAGTGTGTTTGTGTGGGGGAGAGAGTGTGTGTGTGTGGGGGAGAGTGTGTGTGTGTGTGGGGGAGAGTGTGTGTGTGTGTGTGGGGGAGAGAGTGTGCGTGTGTGGGGGTGAGAGTGTGTGTGGGGGAGAGAGCGTGCGTGTGTGGGGAGAGAGAGTGCGGGTGGAGGGGAGAGTGTGTGTGTGGGGGGGAGAGAGTCTGTGTGTGGGGGAGAGTGTGTGTGTGTGGAGGGGAGCCAGTGTGTGTGTGGGGGGGGTGAGAATGTGTGTGTGGAGCGGAGAGAGTGTGTGTGGGGGAGAGAGTGTGTGTGGGGGAGAGAGTGTGTGTGGGGGAGAGAGTGTGTGTGGGGGAGAGGGTGTGTGTGGGTGGAGGGGAGAGAGTGTGTATGTGTGGGGGAGAGTGTGTGTGTGTGGGGGGAGAGTGTGTGTGTGGGGGGAGAGAGTGTGAGTGGGTGAGAGAGTGTTTGTGGGGGAGAGAGTGTGTGTGGGGGAGAGAATGTGTGTGTGTGGGGGAGAGAATGTGTGTGTGTGGGGGAGAGAATGTGTGTGTGTGGGGGGGTGAGCGTGTGCGTGTGAGGGGGAGAGAGTGTGCGTGTGTGGGGGAGAGAGTGTGTGTGTGTGGGGGGGCGCGTGTGGGGGGGTGAGAGTGTGTGTGGAGGGGTGAGAGTGTGCGTGTGTGGGGGGAGAGAGTGTGCGTGGGGGGAGAGAGTGTGTGTGGGGGGGGAGAGAGTGTGTGTGTGGGGGAGAGTGTGTGTGTGTGGGGGAGAGAGTGTGTGTGGGGGGGGGGGTGAGAATGTGTGTGTGGAGCGAAGAGAGTGTGTGTGGGGGGAGAGAGTGTGTGTGGGGGGAGAGTGTGTGTGGGGGAGAGAGTGTGTGTGGGCTGAGTGTGTGTGGGGGGAGAGAGTGTGTGTGGGGGGAGAGAGTGTGTGTGGGGGGAGAGAGTGTGTGTGGGGGAGAGAGTGTGTGTGGGGGAGAGAGTGTGTGTGGGGGAGAGAGTGTGTGGGGATGGAGGGGAGAGAGTGTGTGTGGGGGGAGAGAGTGTGTGTGGGGGGAGAGAGAGTGTGTGGGGGGAGAGAGTGTGTGTGGGGGGGGAGAGTGTGAGTGTGTGGGGGAGAGTGTGAGTGTGTGGGAGAGAGTGTGTGTGTGGGGGGGAGAGTGTGTGTGTGTGTGTGGGGGGAGAGAGTGTGTGTGCGTGTGTGGGGAGTTTGTGTGTGTGTGGGGGAGAGAGTGTGTGTGTGGGGGATATAGTGTGTGTGTGGGGGGGAGAGTGTGTGGGGGGAGTGAGTGTGTGTGGGGGGGTGCGTGTGGGGGGGTGAGAGTGTGTGTGGAGGGGGGAGAGTGTGCGTGTGTGGGGGGAGAGAGAGTGCGTGGGGGGAAAGAGCGTGTGTGTGGAGGGGAGAGTGTATATGTGGGGGGAGAGAATGTGTGTGTGGGGGAGAGAGTGTGTGTGTGTGGGGGAGAGAGTGTGTGTGTGTGGGGGTGAGAGTGTGTGTGGGGGGAGAGAGCGTGCGTGTGTGGGGGGAGAGTGTGTGGGTGGAGTGCAGAGTGTGTGGGTGGAGTGGAGAGAGTGTGTGTGGGGGAGAGGGTGTGTGTGTGGAGGGGAGTCAGTGTGTGTGTGGGGTGGGTGAGAATGTGTGTGTGGGGGGATAGAGTGTTTGTGGGGGAGAGAGTGTTTGTGGGGGAGAGAGTGTGTGTGGGGGAGAGAGTGTGTGTGGGGGAGAGAGTGTGTGTGGGGGAGAGTGTGTATGGGGGAGAGAGTGTGTGTGTGTGGGGGAGAGAGTGTGTGTGTGTGGGGGAGAGAGTGTGTGTGTGTGGGGGAGAAAGTGTGTGTGTGTGGGGGAGAGAGTGTGTGTGTGTGGGGGAGAGAGTGTGTGTGTGTGGGGGAGAGAGTGTGTGTGTGGGGGAGAGAGTGTGTGTGTGTGGGGGAGAGAGTGTGTGTGTGTGGGGGAGAGAGTGTGTGTGTGTGGGGGAGAGAGTGTGTCGGGGGAGTGCGTGTGTGTGTGTGGGGGAGAGAGTGTGTGTGTGGGGGAGAGAGTGTGTGTGTGGGGGAGAGAGTGCGTGTGTGGGGGAGAGAGTGCGTGTGTGGGGGAGAGAGTGCGTGTGTGGGGGAGAGAGTGCGTGTGTGGGGGGGAGAGAGTGTGTCGGGGGAGTGCGTGTGTGTGTGTGGGGGAGAGAGTGTGTGTGTGGGGGAGAGAGTGTGTGTGTGGGGGAGAGAGTGCGTGTGTGGGGGAGAGAGTGCGTGTGTGGGGGAGAGAGTGCGTGTGTGGGGGAGAGAGTGCGTGTGTGGGGGAGAGTTCGTGTGTGGGGGAGTGAGTGTGTGTGGGGGGAGAGTGTGCATGTGTGGGGGGAGAGTGTGCGTGTGTGTGGGGGAGACAGTGTGTGTGTGTGGGGGAGAGAGTGTGTCGGGGGAGTGCGTGTGTGTGGGGGGAGAGTGTGTGTGTGTGGGGGGGGGATTGTGTGTGTGTGTGTGGGGAGTGTGTGTGTGTGTGGGGGAGAGAGTGTGTGTGTGGGGAGAGTGTGTGTGTGTGGGAGGGGAGAGTGTGTGTGTGTGGGGGGGGGAGAATGTGTGTGTGTGTGGGGAGTGTGTGTGTGTGTGTGTGGGGGGAGAGAGTGTGGGTGTGGGGGAGAGAGTGTGTGTGTGGGGGATATAGTGTGTGTGGGTGGAGGGGAGAGAGTGTGTGTGTCGGGGGAGAGTGTCTGGGGGGAGAGAGTGTGTGGGAGGGAAGAGTGTGTGTGTGTGGGGGAGTGAGTGTGTGTGGGGGGAGAGTGTACATGTGTGGGGGGAGAGTGTGCGCGTGTGGGGTGGCGCGTGTGGGGCGGTGAGAGTGTGTGTGGAGGGGGGAGAGTGTGCGTGTGTGGGGGGAGAGAGCGTGCGTGGGGGGACAGAGCGTGTGTGTGGAGGGAAGAGTGTATATGTGGGGGGAGAGAGTGTGTGTGTGGGGGGAGAGAGTGTATGTGGGGGAGAGAGTGTGTATGGGGGAGAGAGTGTGTGTGTGTGGGGGAGAGAGTGTGTGTGTGTGGGGGAGAGAGTGTGTGTGTGTGGGGGAGAGAGTGTGTGTGTGTGGGGGAGAGAGTGTGTGTGTGTGGGGGAGAGAGTGTGTGTGTGTGGGCGAGAGAACCTGAGAACATCTCAGAAGGTAAGCAAGTGATTTTTACTTTTATACCTTTTTTCAAATTGTGTGTGTCGGGGGGGACAGAAAAGCTGTGACCTGAGTGGCTGGTTGGGATTCTAACCTTAATTTTTTTGACTATTTGGGAACTAATTAAACATAATAACTTAATTATAATTTAGAGGATATCTAAGCCAGAGATCGGAGGATATTATAGTTAGCTATCGCATTTCTATTAGAAATCTAGTGCTAGGAAACAGATAGTTGACAGTAACTTTGTAATTTAAAAAAAAAAAGTATTTATCAAAAAAAAGACAAATTTTAATTTTAATTAATTGACGCAATGTCAGTTAGAGGGGTGCTGTGCTCTGACTGTGAGATGTGGCAGGTCCGGGAGGCTTCCAGCGTCCTGGATGGCTTCATCTGCAGAAAGTGCACCCAACTGCAGCTCCTCACAGACCGCATGGTTCGGTTGGAGCAGCAATTGGATGCACTTAGGAGCATGCAGGTGGCGGAAAGCGTCATAGATCGCAGTTATGTAAGTGTGGTCACACCCAAGGTGCAGGCAGAGAAATGGGTGACCACCAGAAAGGGCAGGCAGTCAGTGCAGGAATCCCCTGTGGTTGTCCCCCTCTCGAACAGGTATACCCCTTTGGATACTGTCGGGGGGGATAGCCTATCAGGGGAAAACAGCAGCAGCCAGAGCAGTGGCACCACGGCTGGCTCTGATGTTCAGAAGGGAGGGTCAAAGCGCAGAAGAGTAATAGTTATAGGGGACTCTATAGTCAGGGGAACAGATAGGCGCTTCTGTGGACGTGAAAGAGACTCCAGGATGGTATGTTGCCTCCCTGGTGCCAGGGTCCAGGATGTCTCCGAACGGGTAGAGGGAATCCTGAAGGGGGAGGGCAAACAGGTAGAGGTCGTTGTACATATTGGTACTAACGACATAGGCAGGAAGAGGCATGAGGTCCTGCAGCAGGAGTTCAGGGAGCTAGGCAGAAAGTTAAAAGACAGGACCTCGAGGGTTGTAATCTCGGGATTACTCCCTGTGCCACGTGCCAGTGAGGCTAGAAATAGGAAGATAGAGCAGACAAACACGTGGCTAAACAGCTGGTGTAGGAGGGAGGGTTTCGGTTATCTGGACCACTGGGAGCTCTTCCGGGGCAGGTGTGACCTGTATAAGATGGACGGGTTGCATCTAAACCGGAGAGGCATAAATATCCTGGCCGCGAGATTTGCTAGTGTCACACGGGAGGGTTTAAACTAGTATGGCAGGGGGGTGGGCACGGGAGCAATAGGTCAGAAGGTGAGAGCGTTGAGGGAGAACTAGGGAATATGGACAGTGTGGCTCTGAGGCAGAGCAGACGGGGAGAAGTTGCTGAACACAGCGGGTCTGGTGGCCTGAAGTGCATATGTTTTAATGCAAGGAGCATTACGGGTAAGGCAGATGAACTTAGAGCTTGGATTAGTACTTGGAACTATGATGTTGTTGCCATTACAGAGACCTGGTTGAGGGAAGGGCAGGATTGGCAGCTAAACGTTCCAGGATTTAGATGTTTCAGGCGGGATAGAGGGGGATGTAAAAGGGGAGGCGGAGTTGCGCTACTTGTTCAGGAGAGTATCACAGCTATACAGCGAGAGGACACCTCAGAGGGCAGTGAGGCTATATGGGTAGAGATCAGGAATAAGAAGGGTGCAGTCACAATGTTGGGGGTATACTACAGGCCTCCCAACAGCCAGCGGGAGATAGAGGAGCAGATAGGTAGACAGATTTTGGAAAAGAGTAAAAACAACAGGGTTGTGGTGATGGGAGACTTCAACTTCCCCAATATTGACTGGGACTCACTTAGTGCCAGGGGCTTAGACGGGGCAGAGTTTGTAAGGAGCATCCAGGAGGGCTTCTTAAAACAATATGTAAACAGTCCAACTAGGGAAGAGGCGGGTACTGGACCTGGTATTGGGGAATGAGCCCGGCCAGGTGGTAGATGTTTCAGTAGGGGAGCATTTCGGTAACAGTGACCACAATTCAGTAAGTTTTAAAGTACTGGTGGACAAGGATAAGAGTGGTCCGAGGATGAATGTGCTAAATTGGGGGAAGGCTAATTATAACAATATTAGGCGGGAACTGAAGAGCATAGATTGGGGGCGGATGTTTGAGGGCAAATCAACATCTGACATGTGGGAGGCTTTCAAGTGTCAGTTGATAGGAATACAGGACAGGCATGTTCCTGTGAGGAAGAAAGACAAATACGGCAATTTTCGGGAACCTTGGATGACGAATGATATTGTAGGCCTCGTCAAAAAGAAAAAGGAGGCATTTGTCAGGGCTAAAAGGCTGGGAACAGACGAAGCCTGTGTGGCATATAAGGAAAGTAGGAAGGAACTTAAGCAGGGAGTCAGGAGGGCTAGAAGGGGTCATGAAAAGTCATTGGCAAATAGGGTTAAGGAAAATCCCAAGGCTTTTTACACTTACATAAAAAGCAAGAGGGTAGCCAGGGAAAGGGTTGGCCCACTGAAGGATAGGCAAGGGAATCTATGTGTGGAGCCAGAGGAAATGGGCGAGGTACTAAATGAATACTTTGCATCAGTATTCACCAAAGAGAAGGAATTGGTAGATGTTGAGTCTGGAGAAGGGGGTGTAGATAGCCTGGGTCACATTGTGATCCAAAAAGACGAGGTGTTGGGTGTCTTAAAAAATATTAAGGTAGATAAGTCCCCAGGGCCGGATGGGATCTACCCCAGAATACTGAAGGAGGCTGGAGAGGAAATTGCTGAGGCCTTGACAGAAATCTTTGGATCCTCGCTGTCTTCAGGGGATGTCCCGGAGGACTGGAGAATAGCCAATGTTGTTCCTCTGTTTAAGAAGGGTGGCAGGGATAATCCCGGGAACTACAGGCCGGTGAGCCTTACTTCAGTGGTAGGGAAATTACTGGAGAGAATTCTTCGAGACAGGATCTACTCCCATTTGGAAGCAAATGGACGTATTAGTGAGAGGCAGCACGGTTTTGTGAAGGGGAGGTCGTGTCTCACTAACTTGATCGAGTTTTTCGAGGAGGTCACTAAGATGATTGATGCAGGTAGGGCAGTAGATGTTGTCTATATGGACTTCAGTAAGGCCTTTGACAAGGTCCCTCATGGTAGACTAGTACAAAAGGTGAAGTCACACGGGATCAGGGGTGAACTGGCAAGGTGGATACAGAACTGGCTAGGCCATAGAAGGCAGAGGGTAGCAATGGAGGGATGCTTTTCTAATTGGAGGGCTGTGACCAGTGGTGTTCCACAGGGATCAGTGCTGGGACCTTTGCTCTTTGTAGTATATATAAATGATTTGGAGGAAAATGTAACTGGTCTGATTAGTAAGTTTGCAGACGACACAAAGGTTGGTGGAATTGCGGATAGCGATGAGGACTGTCTGAGGATACAGCAGGATTTAGATTGTCTGGAGACTTGGGCGGAGAGATGGCAGATGGAGTTTAACCTGGACAAATGTGAGGTAATGCATTTTGGAAGGGCTAATGCAGGTAGGGAATATACAGTGAATGGTAGAACCCTCAAGAGTATTGAAAGTCAAAGAGATCTAGGAGTACAGGTCCACAGATCACTGAAAGGGGCTACACAGGTGGAGAAGGTAGTCAAGAAGGCATACGGCATGCTTGCCTTCATTGGCCGGGGCATTGAGTATAAGAATTGGCAAGTCATGTTGCAGCTGTATAGAACCTTAGTTAGGCCACACTTGGAGTATAGTGTTCAATTCTGGTCGCCACACTACCAGAAGGATGTGGAGGCTTTAGAGAGGGTGCAGAAGAGATTTACCAGAATGTTGCCTGGTATGGAGGGCATAAGCTATGAGGAGCGATTGAATAAACTCGGTTTGTTCTCACTGGAACGAAGGAGGTTGAGGGGCGACCTGATAGAGGTATACAAAATTATGAGGGGCATAGACAGAGTGGATAATCAGAGGCTTTTCCCCAGGGTAGAGGGGTCAATTACTAGGGGGCATAGGTTTAAGGTGAGAGGGGCAAAGTTTAGAGTAGATGTACGAGGCAAGTTTTTTACGCAGAGGGTAGTGGGTGCCTGGAACTCACTACCGGAGGAGGTAGTGGAGGCAGGGACGATAGGGACATTTAAGGGGCATCTTGACAAATATATGAATAGGATGGGAATAGAAGGATACGGACCCAGGAAGTGTAGAAGATTGTAGTTTAGTCGGGCAGTATGGTCGGCACGGGCTTGGAGGGCCGAAGGGCCTGTTCCTGTGCTGTACATTTCTTTGTTCTTTGTTCTTTGTTTGTGTGGGGGAGAGTGTGTGTGGGGGGAGTGAGTGTGTGTGGGGGAGAGTGTGCATGTGTGGGGGGAGAGTGTGCGCATGTGGGGGGGGGTGAGAGTGTGTGTGGGGGAGAGAGTCTGTGTGTGTGGGGGAGAGAGTGTGTCGGGGGAGTGCGTGTGTGTGTGTGGGGGAGAGAGTGTGTGTGTGGGGGAGAGAGTGTGTGTGTGGGGGAGAGTGTGTGTGTGTGGGGGAGAGAGTGTGTGTGTGGGGGAGAGAGTGTGTGTGGGGAGAGAGTGTGTGTGTGGGGGAGAGTGCGTGTGTGGGGGAGAGTGCGTGTGTGGGGGAGAGTGCGTGTGTGGGGGAGAGTGTGTGTGGGGGGAGTGAGTGTGTGTGGGGGTAGAGTGTGCATGTGTGGGGGTAGAGTGTGCGTGTGTGTGGGGGAGAGAGTGCGTGTGTGTGGGGGAGAGAGTGCGTGTGTGTGGGGGAGAGAGTGTGTGTGTGGGGGAGAGAGTGTGTGTGTGGGGGAGAGAGTGTGTGTGGGGGAGAGAGAGTGTGTGTGTGGGGGAGATAGTGTGTGTGGGTGGAGGGGAGAGACTGTGTGTGTGTGGGGGGGGGGGAGAGTGTGTGTGTGTGAGGGGAGTGCGTGTGTGTGTGTGAGGGGAGTGCGTGTGTGTGTGTGGGGGGAGAGAGTGTGTGTGTGTGTGTGTGTGTGTGTGTGTGTGGGGGGAGTGCGTGTGTGTGTGTGGGGGGAGTGCGTGTGTGTGTGGGAGGAGCGAGTGTGTGTGTGTGTGGGAGGAGCGAGTGTGTGTGTGTGTGTGGGGAGTGCGTGTGTGTGTGTGGGGGGGGAGAGTGTGTGTGGGGGAGAGAGAGTGTGTGTGGGGGAGAGAGTGTGTGTGGGGGAGAGAGTGTGTGTGGGGGAGAGAGTGTGTGTGTGTGGGCGGAGAGTGCGTGTGTGTGGGCGGAGAGTGTGTGTGTGGGGGGGGGAGAGTGTGTGTGTGTGTGTGTGGGGAGTGTGTGTGTGTGTGGGGGAGAGAGTGTGTGTGTGTGGGGGGGAGAGTGTGTGTGTGTGGGGGGGAGAGTGTGTGTGTGTGGGGGAGAGAGTGTGTGTGTTTGGGGGGAGAGTGTGTGTGTGTGTGTGGGGAGTGTGTGTGTGTGTGGGGGGAGAGAGTGTGTGTGTGGGGGGGGAGAGTGTGTGTGTGTGGGGGGGGGAGTGTGTGTGTGTGTGTGTGGGGAGTGTGTGTGGGGGGAGAGAGCGTGCGTGTGTGGGGGGAGAGTGTGGGTGGAGTGCAGAGTGTGTGGGTGGAGTGGAGAGAGTGTGTGTGGGGGAGAGGGAGTGTGTGTGGAGGGGAGTCAGTGTGTGTGTGGGGTGGGTGAGAATGTGTGTGTGGGGGGATAGAGTGTTTGTGGGGGAGAGAGTGTTTGTGGGGGAGAGAGTGTGTGTGGGGGAGAGAGTGTGTGTGGGGGAGAGAGTGTGTGTGGGGGAGAGAGTGTGTGTGGGGGAGAGAGTGTGTGTGGGGGAGAGAGTGTATGTGGGGGAGAGAGTGTGTATGGGGGAGAGAGTGGGTGTGTGTGGGGGAGAGAGTGTGTGTGTGTGTGGGGAGAGAGTGTGTGTGTGTGGGGGAGAGAGTGTGTGTGTGTGGGGGAGAGAGTGTGTGTGTGTGGGGGAGAGAGTGTGTGTGTGTGGGGGAGAGAGTGTGTGTGTGTGGGAGAGAGAGTGTGTGTGTGTGGGGGAGAGAGTGTGTGTGTGTGGGGAAGAGAATGTGTGTGTGTGGGGGAGAGAGTGTGTGTGTGTGGGGGAGAGAGTGTGTGTGTGTGTGGGAGAGAGTGTGTGTGTGTGGGGGAGAGAGTGTGTGTGTGGGGGAGAGTGTGTGTGGGGGGAGTGAGTGTGTGTGGGGGAGAGTGTGCATGTGTGGGGGGAGAGTGTGCGCGTGTGTGTGGGGGAGAGAGTGTGTGTGGGGGAGAGAGTGTGTGTGGGGGAGAGAGTGTGTGTGGGGGAGAGAGTGTGTGTGTGTGGGCGGAGAGTGCGTGTGTGTGGGCGGAGAGTGTGTGTGTGGGGGGGGGGGAGAGTGTGTGTGTGTGTGTGTGGGGAGTGTGTGTGTGTGTGGGGGAGAGAGTGTGTGTGTGTGGGGGGGAGAGTGTGTGTGTGTGGGGGGGAGAGTGTGTGTGTGTGGGGGAGAGAGTGTGTGTGTTTGGGGGGAGAGTGTGTGTGTGTGTGTGGGGAGTGTGTGTGTGTGTGGGGGGAGAGAGTGTGTGTGTGGGGGGGGAGAGTGTGTGTGTGTGGGGGGGGAGTGTGTGTGTGTGTGTGTGTGTGGGGAGTGTGTGTGGGGGGAGAGAGCGTGCGTGTGTGGGGGGAGAGTGTGGGTGGAGTGCAGAGTGTGTGGGTGGAGTGGAGAGAGTGTGTGTGGGGGAGAGGGAGTGTGTGTGGAGGGGAGTCAGTGTGTGTGTGGGGTGGGTGAGAATGTGTGTGTGGGGGGATAGAGTGTTTGTGGGGGAGAGAGTGTTTGTGGGGGAGAGAGTGTGTGTGGGGGAGAGAGTGTGTGTGGGTGAGAGAGTGTGTGTGGGGGAGAGAGTGTGTGTGGGGGAGAGAGTGTGTGTGGGGGAGAGAGTGTGTGTGGGGGAGAGAGTGTATGTGGGGGAGAGAGTGTGTATGGGGGAGAGAGTGGGTGTGTGTGGGGGAGAGAGTGTGTGTGTGTGGGGGAGAGAGTGTGTGTGTGTGTGGGGGAGAGAGTGTGTGTGTGTGGGGGAGAGAGTGTGTGTGTGTGGGGGAGAGAGTGTGTGTGTGTGGGGGAGAGAGTGTGTGTGTGTGGGGAAGAGAATGTGTGTGTGTGGGGGAGAGAGTGTGTGTGTGTGGGGGAGAGAGTGTGTGTGTGTGTGGGAGAGAGTGTGTGTGTGTGGGGGAGAGAGTGTGTGTGTGGGGGAGAGTGTGTGTGGGGGGAGTGAGTGTGTGTGGGGGAGAGTGTGCATGTGTGGGGGGAGAGTGTGCGCGTGTGGGGGGGGTGAGAATGTGTGTGGGGGAGAGAGTGTGTGTGTGTGGGGGAGAGAGTGTGGCGGGGGAGTGCGTGTGTGTGAGTGGGGGAGAGAGTGTGTGTGTGGGGGAGAGAGTGTGTGTGTGGGGGAGAGAGTGCGTGTGTGGGGGAGAGAGTGCGTGTGTGGGGGAGAGAGTGCGTGTGTGGGGGAGAGAGTGCGTGTGTGGGGGAGAGAGTGCGTGTGTGGGGGAGAGAGTGCGTGTGTGGGGGAGAGTGCGTGTGTGGGGGAGTGAGTGTGTGTGGGGGGAGAGTGTGCATGTGTGGGGGGAGAGTGTGCGTGTGTGTGGGGGAGAGAGTGTGTGTGTGTGGGGGAGAGAGTGTGTCGGGGGAGTGCGTGTGTGTGGGGGGAGAGTGTGTGTGTGGGGGGGGGATAGTGTGTGTGTGTGTGTGTGGGGAGTGTGTGTGTGTGTGGGGGAGAGAGTGTGTGTGTGGGGGAGAGTGTGTGTGTGTGGGGGGGGAGAGTGTGTCTGTGTGGGGGGGGAGAATGTGTGTGTGTGTGGGGAGTGTGTGTGTGTGTGTGGGGGGAGAGAGTGTGGGTGTGGGGGAGAGAGTGTGTGTGTGGGGGATATAGTGTGTGTGGGTGGAGGGGAGAGAGTGTGTGTGTCGGGGGAGAGTGTCTGGGGGGAGAGAGTGTGTGGGAGGGAAGAGTGTGTGTGTGTGGGGGAGTGAGTGTGTGTGGGGGGAGTGAGTGTGTGTGGGGGGAGAGTGTACATGTGTGGGGGGAGAGTGTGCGCGTGTGGGGTGGCGCGTGTGGGGCGGTGAGAGTGTGTGTGGAGGGGGGAGAGTGTGCGTGTGTGGGGGGAGAGAGCGTGCGTGGGGGGACAGAGCGTGTGTGTGGAGGGAAGAGTGTATATTTGGGGGGAGAGAGTGTGTGTGTGGGGGGAGAGAGTGTGTGTGGGGGAGAGAGTGTATGTGGGGGAGAGAGTGTGTATGGGGGAGAGAGTGTGTGTGTGGGGGAGAGAGTGTGTGTGTGTGGGGGAGAGAATGTGTGTGTGTGGGGGAGAGAGTGTGTGTGTGTGGGGGAGAGAGTGTGTGTGTGTGGGGGAGAGTGTGTGTGGGGGGAGTGAGTGTGTGTGGGGGAGAGTGTGCATGTGTGGGGGGAGAGTGTGCGCATGTGGGGGGGGGTGAGAGTGTGTGTGGGGGATTGAGTCTGTGTGTGTGGGGGAGAGAGTGTGTCGGGGGAGTGCGTGTGTGTGTGTGGGGGAGAGAGTGTGTGTGTGGGGGAGAGAGTGTGTGTGTGGGGGAGAGAGTGTGTGTGTGGGGGAGAGAGTGTGTGTGTGGGGGAGAGAGTGTGTGTGGGGAGAGAGTGTGTGTGTGGGGGAGAGTGCGTGTGTGGGGGAGAGTGCGTGTGTGGGGGAGAGTGCGTGTGTGGGGGAGAGTGTGTGTGGGGGGAGTGAGTGTGTGTGGGGGAGAGTGTGCATGTGTGGGGGTAGAGTGTGCGTGTGTGTGGGGGAGAGAGTGCGTGTGTGTGGGGGAGAGAGTGTGTCGGGGGAGTGCGTGTGTGTGGGCGGAGAGTGCGTGTGTGTGGGCGGAGAGTGCGTGTGTGTGGGCAGAGAGTGTGTGTGTGGGGGGGGGGAGAGTGTGTGTGTGTGTGTGTGGGGAGTGTGTGTGTGTGTGGGGGGAGAGAGTGTGTGTGTGGGGGAGAGAGTGTGTGTGTGTGGGGGAGAGAGTGTGTGTGTGGGGGGGGGGAGAGTGTGTGTGTGTGGGGGGGGAGAGTGTGTGTGTGTGGGGGAGAGAGTGTGTGTGTTTGGCGGGGAGAGTGTGTGTGTGTGTGTGTGGGGAGTGTGTGTGTGTGTGGGGGGAGAGAGTGTGTGTGTGGGGGAGAGAGTGTGTGTGTTTGGCGGGGAGAGTGTGTGTGTGTGTGTGTGGGGAGTGTGTGTGTGTGTGGGGGGAGAGAGTGTGTGTGTGGGGGAGAGAGTGTGTGTGTGGGGGGGGGAGAGTGTGTGTGTGTGGGGGGGGAGTGTGTGTGTGTGTGTGTGTGTGGGGAGTGTGTGTGTGTGTGTGTGGGGAGAGAGTGTGTGGGAGGGAAGAGTGTGTGTGTGTGGGGGGGTGAGTGTGTGTGGGGGGAGTGAGTGTGTGTGGGGGGAGAGTGTACATGTGTGGGGGGATAGTGTGCGCGTGTGGGGGGGCGCGTGTGGGGGGGTGAGAGTGTGTGTGGAGGGGGGAGAGTGTGCGTGTGTGTGGGGAGAGAGAGTGCGTGGGGGGAGAGAGCGTGTGTGTGGAGGGAAGAGTGTATATGTGGGGGGAGAGAGTGTGTGTGTGTGGGGGAGAGAGTGTGTGTGTGTGGGGGAGAGAGTGTGTGTGTGGGGGAGAGAGTGTGTGTGTGGGGGAGAGAGTGTGTGTGTGTGGGGGTGAGAGTGTGTGTGGGGGGAGAGAGCGTGCGTGTGTGGGGGGAGAGAGTGTGGGTGGAGTGGAGAGTGCGTGTGTGGAGGGGAGAGAGTGTGTGTGTGTGGGGGAGAGGGTGTGTGTGTGGAGGGGAGTCAGTGTGTGTGTGGGGTGGGTGAGAATGTGTGTGTGGGGGGATAGAGTGTGTGTGGGGGGATAGAGTGTGTGTGGGGGAGAGAGTGTGTGTGGGGGAGAGAGTGTGTGTGGGGGAGAGAGTGTGTGTGGGGGAGGGAGAGAGTGTGTGTGGGGGGGAGAGTGTGAGTGTGTGGGGGGGAGAGTGTGAGTGTGTGGGGGGGAGAGTGTGTCTGGGGGAGGGAGTGTTTGTGGGGGAGAGAGTGTGTGTGTGTGGGGGAGAGAGTGAGTGTGTGGAGGGGAGCGAGTGTGTGTGTGGGGGGGGGTGAGCATGTGTGTGTGGAGCGGAGAGAGTGTGTGTGTGGGGGAGAGAGTGTTTGTGTGGGGGAGAGAGTGTGTGTGGGGGAGAGAGTGTGTGGGGGTGGAGTGGAGAGAGTGTGTGTATGGGGGGGAGAGAGTGTGCATGTGTGGGGAGAGTGTGTGTGTGTCTGTTTGTGTGGGGGGGGGAGTGAGTGTGCGTGTATGGGGGGAGAGAGTGTGCGTGTGTGGGAAGAGTGTGTGTGTGTGTGTGTGTGTGTGTGTGTGTGTGGGGGGGGGGGGGGGGGAGAGTGTGCGTGTGTGGAGGTGTGGGGGGGGGGGGGGGGGAGAGTGTGCGTGTGTGGAGGGAGAGAGCGTGCGTGTATGGGGGGAGAGTGTGTGCGTGTGTGGGGTGAGAGTGTGTGTGTGTGTGTGTGTGTGTGGGGGGGGGAGAGAGTGTGCGTGTGTGGGGAGAGTGTGTGTGTGTGTGTGGGGGGGGGGAGAGAGTGTGCGTGTGTGGGGGAGAGTGTGTGTGTGCGTGTGGGGGGGGAGAGAGTGTGCGTTTATGGGGGAGAGAGTGTGCGTGTGTGGGGGGAGAGATTGTGCGTGTGTGGGGAGAGTGTGAGTGTGTGTGTGTGTGTGTGGGGGGAGAGAGTGTGCGTGTGTGGGGAGGGTGTGTGTGTGTGTGTGTGTGGGGGGGGGAGAGAGTGTGCGTGTGTGGGGAGAGTGTGTGTGTGTGTGTGTGTGTGGGGGGGGGGGGAGAGTGCGTGCGTGTGTGGGGAGAGTGTGTGTGTGTGGGGGGGGAGAGAGTGTGCGTGAATGGGGGGAGAGAGTGTGCGTGTGTGGGGGGAGAGATTGTGCGTGTGTGGGGAGAGTGTGAGTGTGTGTGTGTGTGTGTGTGGGGGAGAGAGTGTGCGTGTGTGGGGGGAGAGAGTGTGTGTGTGTGGGGGGGAGAGAGAGTGTGTGTGTGTGTGTGTGTGTGTGTTGTGTGTGTGTGTGTGGGGGGGGGGGGGAGAGAGTGCGTGTGTGGGGGGGAGAGTGTGTGTGTGTATGGGGGGAGAGAGTGTGCGTGTGTGGGGAGAGTGTGTGTGTGGTGTGGGGGGGTGAGAGAGTGTGCGTGTATGGGGGGAGAGAGTGTGCGTGTGTGGGGTAGAGATTGTGCGTGTGTGGGGAGAGAGTGTGTGTGTGTGTGTGTGTGTGTGTGTATGTGGTGGGGAGAGAGTGTGCGTGTGTGGGGAGAGGTGTGTGTGTGTGTGTGTGTGTGTGTGTGTGTGTGTGTGTGGGGAGAGAGTGTGCGTGTGTGGGGGGAGAGAGTGTGTGTGTGTGTGTGTGTGTGGGGGGGGGGGGGAGAGAGTGTGCGTGTGTGGGGGGGAGAGTGTGTGCGTGTGTGGGGGGAGAGATTGTGCGTGTGTGGGGGAGAGATTGTGCGTGTGTGGGGAGAGTGTGTGTGTGTGTGTGTGTGTGTGGGGGGAGAGAGAGTGTGCGTGTGTGGGGGGAGAGAGTGTGTGTGTGTGTGTGTGTGTGTGTGTGTGTGTGTGGGGAGGGGGGGAGAGAGTGCGTGTGTGGTGGGGAGAGTGTGTGTGTGTATGGGGGCGAGAGTGTGCGTGTGTGGGGAGAGTGTGTGTGTGGGGGGGGAGAGAGTGTGCGGGTAGGGGGGGAGAGAGTGTGCGTGTGTGGGGTAGAGATTGTGCGTGTGTGGGGAGAGAGTGTGTGTGTGGGGGGGGGGGTGAGCATGTGTGTGTGGAGCGGAGAGAGTGTGTGTGTGGGGGAGAGAGTGTTTGTGTGGGGGAGAGAGTGTGTGTGGGGAGAGAGTGTGTGGGGTTGGAGTGGAGAGAGTGTGTGTATGGGGGGGAGAGAGTGTGCGTGTGTGGGGGAGAGTGTGTGTGTGTCTGTTTGTGTGGGGGGGGGAGTGAGTGTGCGTGTATCGGGGGGAGAGAGTGTGCGTGTGTGGGAAGAGTGTGTGTGTGTGTGTGTGTGTGTGTGTGTGTGTGTGTGGGGGGGGGAGAGTGTGCGTGTGTGGAGGGAGAGAGCGTGCGTGTATGGGGGGAGAGTGTGTGCGTGTGTGGGGAGAGAGTGTGTGTGTGTGTGTGGTGTGTGTGGGGGGGGAGAGAGTGTGCGTGTGTGGGGAGAGTGTGTGTGTGTGTGTGGGGGGGGAGAGAGTGAGTGCGTGTGTGGGGAGAGTGTGTGTGTGCGTGTGGGGGGGGAGAGAGTGTGCGTTTATGGGGGAGAGAGTGTGCGTGTGTGGGGGGAGAGATTGTGCGTGTGTGGGGAGAGTGTGAGTGTGTGTGTGTGTGTGGGGGGAGAGAGTGTGCGTGTGTGGGGAGGGGTGTGTGTGTGTGTGTGTGTGGGGGGAGAGAGTGTGCGTGTGTGGGGAGAGTGTGTGTGTGTGTGTGTGTGGGGGGGGGAGAGTGTGTGCGTGTGTGGGGAGAGTGTGAGTGTGTGTGGGGGGAGAGAGTGTGCGTGAATGGGGGGGAGAGAGTGTGCGTGTGTGGGGGAGAGATGTGCGTGTGTGGGGAGAGTGTGAGTGTGTGTGTGTGTGTGTGGGGGGAGAGAGTGTGCGTGTGTGGGGAGAGAGAGTGTGTGTGTGTGGGGGAGAGAGTGTGTGTGTGTGTGTGTGTGTGTGTGTGTGTGAGTGTGTGTGTGTGTGGGGGGGGGCGAGAGTGCGTGTGTGGGGGGGAGAGTGGGTGTGTGTGTGTATGGGGGGAGAGAGTGTGCGTGTGTGGGGAGTGTGTGTGTGTGTGTGTGTGTGTGGGGTGAGAGAGTGTGCGTGTATGGGGGGAGAGTGTGCGTGTGTGGGGTAGAGATTGTGCGTGTGTGGGGGAGAGAGTGTGTGTGTGTGTGTGTGTGTGTGTGTGGGGAGAGAGTGTGCGTGTGTGGGGAGAGTGTGTGTGTGTGTGTGTGTGTGTGTGTGTGTGTGTGTGTGTGTGTGTGTGTGTGTGTGTGGGGAGAGAGTGTGCGTGTGTGGGGGGGAGAGAGTGTGAGTGTGTGTGTGGGGGGGGGGAGAGAGTGTGCGTGTGTGGGGGGAGAGTGTGTGTGTGTATGGGGGAGAGAGTGTGCGTGTGTGGGGGGAGAGATTGTGCGTGTGTGGGGAGAGTGTGTGTGTGTGTGTGTGTGGGGGAGAGAGTGTGCGTGTGTGGGGCGAGAGAGTGTGTGTGTGTGTGTGTGTGTGTGTGTGTGTGTGTGGGGGGGGGAGAGAGTGCGTGTGTGGTGGGAGAGTGTGTGGTGTGTATGGGGGGAGAGAGTGTGCGTGTGTGGGGAGAGTGTGTGTGTGTGTGTGGGGGGGAGAGAGTGTGCGTGTATGGGGGGAGAGAGTGTGCGTGTGTGGGGTAGAGATTGTGCGTGTGTGGGGAGAGAGTGTGTGTGTGTGTGTGTGTGTGTGTGTGTGTGGGGAGAGAGTGTGCGTGTGTGGGGAGAGTGTGTGTGTGTGTGTGTGGGAGAGAGTGTGCGTGTGTGGGGGGAGAGAGTGTGTGTGTGTGTGTGTGGGGAGAGAGTGTGCGTGTGGGGGGAGAGAGTGTGTGTGTGTGTGTGTGTGGGCGGGGGGGAGAGAGTGTGCGTGTGTGGGGGAGAGAGTGTGTGTGTATGGGGGGAGAGAGTGTGCGTGTGTGGGGAGAGTGTGTGTGTGTGTGGGGAGAGAGTGTGTGTGTGTGTGTGTGTGTGTGTGTGGGGGAGAGTGTGTGTGTGTGTATGAGAGTGTGTGTGTGTGTGGGGAGAGTGTGTGTGTGTGTGGGGGGAGAGTGTGCGTGTGTGGGGAGAGTGTGTGTGTGTGTGGGGAGAGAGTGTGTGTGTGTGTGTGTGTGTGTGTGTGTGGGGGGAGAGTGCGTGTGTGTGGGGGGAGAGTGTGAGTGTGTGGGGGGAGAGAGTGTGCGTGTGTGGGGAGAGTGTGTGTGTGTGGGGAGAGAGTGTGTGTGTGTATGTGTGGGGGAGAGTGTGTGTGTGTATGGGGGGAGAGAGTGTGCGTGTGTGGGGAGAGTGTGTGTGTGTGTGTGTGGGGAGAGAGTGTGTGTGTGGGGGGAGAGTGTGCGTGTGGGGGGGAGAGAGTGTGCGTGTGTGGGGGGAGAGTGTGTGCGTGTGTGGGGGGAGAGTGTGTTTGTTTGTGGGGGGGAGAGAGTGCGCGTGTGTGGGGAGAGTGTGTGTGTGTGTGGGGAGAGTGTGTGTGTGTGGGGGGGGAGAGAGTGCGTGTGTGTGGGGAGAGTGTGTGTGTGTGGGGAGAGTGTGTGTGTGTGTGTGTGGGGGGAGAGAGTGTGTGTGTGTGTGTGTGTGTGGGGGGAGAGTGTGTGTGTGTGGGGAGAGTGTGTGTGTGTGGGGGGGGAGAGAGTGCGTGTGTGTGGGGAGAGTGTGTGTGTGTGGGGAGAGTGTGTGTGTGTGTGTGTGGAGGGGGGAGAGTGTGCGTGTGTGGGGGGAGAGTGTGTGGGTGGAGTGCAGAGTGTGTGGGTGGAGTGGAGAGAGTGTGTGTGGGGGAGAGGGTGTGTGTGTGTGGGGGGGGAGAGAGTGTGTGTGCGTGTGTGGGGAGTTTGTGTGCGTGTGTGGGGGGAGAGAGTGTGTGTGTGGGGGAGAGAGTGTGTGTGTGGGGGATATAGTGTGTGTGTGGGGGGGCGCGTGTGGGGGGGTGAGAGTGTGTGTGGAGGGGGGAGAGTGTGCGTGTGTGGGGGGAGAGAGTGTGCGTGGGGGGAAAGAGCGTGTGTGTGGAGGGGAGAGTGTATATGTGGGGGGAGAGGGTGTGTGTGTGGGGGAGAGAGTGTGTGTGTGTGGGGAAGAGAGTGTGTGTGTGTGTGGGGGAGAGGATGTGTGTGTGTGGGAGTGAGAGTGTGTGTGGGGGGAGAGAACGTGCGTGTGTGGGGGGAGAGTGTGTGGGTGGAGTGCAGAGTGTGTGGGTGGAGTGGAGAGAGTGTGTGTGGGAGAGAGGGTGTGTGTGTGGAGGGGAGTCAGTGTGTGTGTGGGGTGGGTGAGAATGTGTGTGTGGGGGGATAGAGTGTTTGTGGGGGAGAGAGTGTTTGTGGGGGAGAGAGTGTGTGTGGGTGAGAGAGTGTGTGTGGGGGAGAGAGTGTGTGTGGGGGAGAGAGTGTGTGTGGGGGAGAGAGTGTGTGTGGGGGAGAGAGTGTGTGTGGGGGAGAGAGTGTATGTGGGGGAGAGAGTGTGTATGGGGGAGAGAGTGTGTGTGTGGAGGGGAGTCAGTGTGTGTGTGGGGTGGGTGAGAATGTGTGTGTGGGGGGATAGAGTGTTTGTGGGGGAGAGAGTGTATATGGGGGAGAGAGTGTGTGTGGGGGAGAGGGTGTGTGTGTGGAGGGGAGTCAGTGTGTGTGTGGGGTGGGTGAGAATGTGTTTGTGGGGGAGAGAGTGTTTGTGGGGGAGAGAGTGTGTGTGTGGGGGAGAGAGTGTGTGTGTGGGGGAGAGAGTGTGTGTGTGGGGGAGAGAGTGTGTGTGTGGGGGAGAGAGAGTGTGTGTGTGGGGGAGATAGTGTGTGTGGGTGGAGGGGGGAGATAGTGTGTTTGGGTGGAGGGGAGAGACTGTGTGTGTGTGTGTGGGGGGAGAGAGTGTGTGTGTGTGAGGGGAGTGCGTGTGTGTGTGTGAGGGGAGTGTGTGTGTGTGTGTGTGGGGGGAGAGAGTGTGTGTGTGTGTGTGTGTGTGGGGAGTGCGTGTGTGTGTGTGGGGGGAGTGCGTGTGTGTGTGTGTGGGAGGAGCGAGTGTGTGTGTGTGTGTGGGGAGTGCGTGTGTGTGTGTGGGGGGGAGAGTGTGTGTGGGGGAGAGAGAGTGTGTGTGGGGGAGAGAGTGTGTGTGGGGGAGAGAGTGTGTGTGGGGGAGAGAGTGTGTGTGGGGGAGAGAGTGTGTGTGTGTGGGGGGGGAGAGAGTGTGTGTGGGGGGGGAGAGAGTGTGTGTGGGGGGGAAGAGAGTGTGTGTGGGGGGGAGAGAGTGTGTGGGGTGAGAGAGAGTGTGTGGGCGGGAGAGAGTGTGTGGGGGGGAGAGAGTGTGTGGGAGGGAAGAGTGTGTGTGTGGGGGGGAGAGTGTGTGTGGGGGGAGAGTGTGCATGTGTGGGGGTAGTGTGTGCACGTTTGGGGGGGGTGAGAGTGTGTGTGGAGGCGGGAGAGTGTGCGTGTGTGGGGGGAGAGAGCGTGTGTGTGGAGGGGAGAGTGTGTGTGTGGGGGGAGACAGTGTGTGTGTGGGGGAGAGAGTGTGTGTGTGGGGGAGAGAGTGTGTGTGGGGGAGAGAGAGTGTGTGTGGGGGAGAGAGTGTGTGTGGGGGAGAGAGTGTGTGTGGGGGAGAGAGTGTGTGTGTGTGGGGGCGGAGAGAGTGTGTGTGGGGGGGGAGAGAGTGTGTGTGGGGGGGGAGAGAGTGTGTGTGGGGGGGAAGAGAGTGTGTGTGGGGGGGAGAGAGTGTGTGGGCGGGAGAGAGTGTGTGGGGGGGAGAGAGTGTGTGGGAGGGAAGAGTGTGTGTGTGGGGGGGAGAGTGTGTGTGGGGGGAGAGTGTGCATGTGTGGGGGTAGTGTGTGCACGTTTGGGGGGGGTGAGAGTGTGTGTGGAGGCGGGAGAGTGTGCGTGTGTGGGGGGAGAGAGCGTGTGTGTGGAGGGGAGAGTGTGTGTGTGGGGGGAGACAGTGTGTGTGTGGCGGAGAGAGTGTGTGTGTGGGGGAGAGAGTGTGTGTGTGTGGGGGAGAGAGTGTGTGTGTGTGGGGGAGAGAGTGTGTTTGTGTGGGGGAGAGAGTGTGTGTGTGTGGGGGAGAGTGTGTGTGTGTGTGGGGGAGAGTGTGTGTGTGTGTGGGGGAGAGAGTGTGCGTGTGTGGGGGTGAGAGTGTGTGTGGGGGAGAGAGCGTGCGTGTGTGGGGAGAGAGAGTGCGGGTGGAGGGGAGAGTGTGTGTGTGGGGGGGGAGAGAGTCTGTGTGTGGGGGAGAGTGTGTGTGTGTGGAGGGGAGCCAGTGTGTGTGTGGGGGGGGTGAGAATGTGTGTGTGGAGCGGAGAGAGTGTGTGTGGGGGGCAGAGTGTGTGTGGGGGAGAGAGTGTGTGTGGGGGAGAGAGATGTGTGTGGGGGAGAGAGTGTGTGTGGGGGAGAGAGTGTGTGTGGGGGAGAGAGTGTGTGTGGGGGAGAGGGTGTGTGTGGGTGGAGGGGAGAGAGTGTGTATGTGTGGGGGAGAGTGTGTGTGTGTGGGGGGAGAGTGTGTGTGTGGGGGGAGAGAGTGTGAGTGGGTGAGAGAGTGTTTGTGGGGGAGAGAGTGTGTGTGGGGGAGAGAATGTGTGTGTGTGGGGGAGAGAATGTGTGTGTGTGGGGGAGAGAATGTGTGTGTGTGGGGGGTGAGCGTGTGCGTGTGAGGGGGAGAGAGTGTGCGTGTGTGGGGGAGAGAGTGTGTGTGTGTGGGGGGGCGCGTGTGGGGGGGTGAGAGTGTGTGTGGAGGGGTGAGAGTGTGCGTGTGTGGGGGGAGAGAGTGTGCGTGGGGGGAGAGAGTGTGTGTGGGGGGGAGAGAGTGTGTGTGTGGGGGAGAGTGTGTGTGTGTGGGGGAGAGAGTGTGTGTGTGGGGGGGGGTGAGAATGTGTGTGTGGAGCGAAGAGAGTGTGTGTGGGGGGAGAGTGTGTGTGGGGGGAGAGAGTGTGTGTGGGCTGAGTGTGTGTGGGGGGAGAGAGTGTGTGTGGGGGGAGAGAGTGTGTGTGGGGGGAGAGAGTGTGTGTGGGGGAGAGAGTGTGTGTGGGGGAGAGAGTGTGTGTGGGGGAGAGAGTGTGTGGGGATGGAGGGGAGAGAGTGTGTGTGGGGGGGGGAGAGAGAGTGTGTGTGGGGTGGGGAGAGAGAGTGTGTGTGGGGGGAGAGAGTGTGTGTGGGGGGAGAGAGTGTGTGTGGGGGGAGAGAGTGTGTGTGGGGGGGGAGAGTGTGAGTGTGTGGGGGAGAGTGTGTGTGTGTGGGGGAGAGTGTGTGTGTGGGGGGGAGAGTGTGTGTGTGTGTGGGGGGAGAGAGTGTGTGTGCGTGTGTGGGGAGTTTGTGTGCGTGTGTGGGGGGAGAGAGTGTGTGTGTGGGGGAGAGAGTGTGTGTGTGGGGGATATAGTGTGTGTGTGGGGGAGAGAGTGTGTGTGTGGGGGAGAGAGTGTGTGTGTGGAGGGGAGTCAGTGTGTGTGTGGGGTGGGTGAGAATGTGTGTGTGGGGGGATAGAGTGTTTGTGGGGGAGAGAGTGTATATGGGGGAGAGAGTGTGTGTGGGGGAGAGGGTGTGTGTGTGGAGGGGAGTCAGTGTGTGTGTGGGGTGGGTGAGAATGTGTGTGTGGGGGGATAGAATGTTTGTGGGGGAGAGAGTGTTTGTGGGGGAGAGAGTGTGTGTGTGGGGGAGAGAGTGTGTGTGTGGGGGAGAGAGTGTGTGTGTGGGGGAGAGAGTGTGTGTGTGGGGGAGAGAGTGTGTGTGTGGGGGAGAGAGAGTGTGTGTGTGGGGGAGATAGTGTGTGTGGGTGGAGGGGGGAGATAGTGTGTTTGGGTGGAGGGGAGAGACTGTGTGTGTGTGTGTGGGGGGAGAGAGTGTGTGTGTGTGAGGGGAGTGCGTGTGTGTGTGTGAGGGGAGTGGGTGTGTGTGTGTGTGTGGGGGGAGAGAGTGTGTGTGTGTGTGTGTGTGTGGGGAGTGCGTGTGTGTGTGTGGGGGGAGTGCGTGTGTGTGTGTGTGGGAGGAGCGAGTGTGTGTGTGTGTGGGGAGTGTGTGTGTGTGTGTGGGGGGGGGAGAGTGTGTGTGGGGGAGAGAGAGTGTGTGTGGGGGAGAGAGTGTGTGTGGGGGAGAGAGTGTGTGTGGGGGAGAGAGTGTGTGTGTGTGGGGGGGGAGAGAGTGTGTGTGGGGGGGGAAGAGAGTGTGTGTGGGGGGGAAGAGAGTGTGTGTGGGGGGGAGAGAGTGTGTGGGGTGAGAGAGAGTGTGTGGGCGGGAGAGAGTGTGTGGGGGGGGAGAGAGTGTGTGGGAGGGAAGAGTGTGTGTGTGGGGGGGAGAGTGTGTGTGGGGGGAGAGTGTGCATGTGTGGGGGTAGTGTGTGCACGTTTGGGGGGGGTGAGAGTGTGTGTGGAGGCGGGAGAGTGTGCGTGTGTGGGGGGAGAGAGCGTGTGTGTGGAGGGGAGAGTGTGTGTGTGGGGGGAGACAGTGTGTGTGTGGGGGAGAGAGTGTGTGTGTGGGGGAGAGAGTGTGTGTGGGGGAGAGAGAGTGTGTGTGGGGGAGAGAGTGTGTGTGGGGGAGAGAGTGTGTGTGGGGGAGAGAGTGTGTGTGTGTGGGGGGGGAGAGAGTGTGTGTGGGGGGGGAGAGAGTGTGTGTGGGGGGGGAGAGAGTGTGTGTGGGGGGGAAGAGAGTGTGTGTGGGGGGGAGAGAGTGTGTGGGGTGAGAGAGAGTGTGTGGGCGGGAGAGAGTGTGTGGGGGGGAGAGAGTGTGTGGGAGGGAAGAGTGTGTGTGTGGGGGGGAGAGTGTGTGTGGGGGGAGAGTGTGCATGTGTGGGGGTAGTGTGTGCACGTTTGGGGGGGGTGAGAGTGTGTGTGGAGGCGGGAGAGTGTGCGTGTGTGGGGGGAGAGAGCGTGTGTGTGGAGGGGAGAGTGTGTGTGTGGGGGGAGACAGTGTGTGTGTGGGGGAGAGAGTGTGTGTGTGGGGGAGAGAGTGTGTGTGTGTGGGGGGGAGAGAGTGTGTGTGTGTGGGGGAGAGAGTGTGTTTGTGTGGGGGAGAGAGTGTGTGTGTGTGGGGGAGAGTGTGTGTGTGTGTGGGGGAGAGTGTGTGTGTGTGTGGGGGAGAGAGTGCGCGTGTGTGGGGGTGAGAGTGTGTGTGGGGGAGAGAGCGTGCGTGTGTGGGGAGAGAGAGTGCGGGTGGAGGGGAGAGTGTGTGTGTGTGGGGGGGAGAGAGTCTGTGTGTGGGGGAGAGTGTGTGTGTGTGGAGGGGAGCCAGTGTGTGTGTGGGGGGGGTGAGAATGTGTGTGTGGAGCGGAGAGAGTGTGTGTGGGGGGCAGAGTGTGTGTGGGGGAGAGAGTGTGTGTGGGGGAGAGAGTGTGTGTGGGGGAGAGAGTGTGTGTGGGGGAGAGAGTGTGTGTGGGGGAGAGGGTGTGTGTGGGTGGAGGGGAGAGAGTGTGTATGTGTGGGGGAGAGTGTGTGTGTGTGGGGGGAGAGTGTGTGTGTGGGGGGAGAGAGTGTGAGTGGGTGAGAGAGTGTTTGTGGGGGAGAGAGTGTGTGTGGGGGAGAGAATGTGTGTGTGTGGGGGAGAGAATGTGTGTGTGTGGGGGGGCGCGTGTGGGGGGGTGAGAGTGTGTGTGGAGGGGTGAGAGTGTGCGTGTGTGGGGGGAGAGAGTGTGCGTGGGGGGAGAGAGTGTGTGTGGGGGGGAGAGAGTGTGTGTGTGGGGGAGAGTGTGTGTGTGTGGGGGAGAGAGTGTGTGTGTGTGGAGCGAAGAGAGTGTGTGTGGGGGGAGAGAGTGTGTGTGGGGGGAGAGTGTGTGTGGGGGGAGAGAGTGTGTGTGGGCTGAGTGTGTGTGGGGGGAGAGAGTGTGTGTGGGGGGAGAGAGTGTGTGTGGGGGGAGAGAGTGTGTGTGGGGGAGAGAGTGTGTGTGGGGGAGAGAGTGTGTGTGGGGGAGAGAGTGTGTGGGGATGGAGGGGAGAGAGTGTGTGTGGGGGGGGGAGAGAGAGTGTGTGTGGGGGGGGGGGGGAGAGAGAGTGTGTGTGGGGGGAGAGAGTGTGTGTGGGGGGAGAGAGTGTGTGTGGGGGGAGAGAGTGTGTGTGGGGGGAGAGAGTGTGTGTGGGGGGGGAGTGTGTGAGTGTGTGGGGGAGAGTGTGTGTGTGTGGGGGAGAGTGTGTGTGTGGGGGGGAGAGTGTGTGTGTGTGGGGGGAGAGAGTGTGTGTGCGTGTGTGGGGAGTTTGTGTGCGTGTGTGGGGGGAGAGAGTGTGTGTGTGGGGGAGAGAGTGTGTGTGTGGGGGATATAGTGTGTGTGTGGGGGGGAGAGTGTGTGGGGGGAGTGAGTGTGTGTGGGGGGGTGCGTGTGGGGGGTTGAGAGTGTGTGTGGAGGGGGGAGAGTGTGCGTGTGTGGGGGGAGAGAGAGTGCGTGGGGGGAAAGAGCGTGTGTGTGGAGGGGAGAGTGTATATGTGGGGGGAGAGAGTGTGTGTGTGGGGGAGAGAGTGTGTGTGTGTGGGGGAGAGAGTGTGTGTGTGTGGGGGAGAGGATGTGTGTGTGTGGGGGTGAGAGTGTGTGTGGGGGGAGAGAGCGTGCGTGTGTGGGGGGAGAGTGTGTGGGTGGAGTGCAGAGTGTGTGGGTGGAGTGGAGAGAGTGTGTGTGGGGGAGAGGGTGTGTGTGTGGAGGGGAGTCAGTGTGTGTGTGGGGTGGGTGAGAATGTGTGTGTGGGGGGATAGAGTGTTTGTGGGGGAGAGAGTGTTTGTGGGGGAGAGAGTGTGTGTGGGTGAGAGAGTGTGTGTGGGGGAGAGAGTGTGTGTGGGGGAGAGAGTGTGTGTGGGGGAGAGAGTGTGTGTGGGGGAGAGAGTGTATGTGGGGGAGAGAGTGTGTATGGGGGAGAGAGTGTGTGTGTGTGGGGGAGAGAGTGTGTGTGTGTGGGGGAGAGAGTGTGTGTGTGTGGGGGAGAGAGTGTGTGTGTGTGGGGGAGAGAGTGTGTGTGTGTGGGGGAGAGAGTGTGTGTGTGGGGGGGGAGAGAGTGTGTGTGTGTGGGGGAGAGAGTGTGTGTGTGGGGAAGAGAGTGTGTGTGTGTGGGGGAGAGAGTGTGTGTGTGGGGGAGAGAGTGTGTGTGTGTGGGGGAGAGAGTGTGTGTGTGTGGGGGAGAGTGTGTGTGGGGGGAGTGAGTGTGTGTGGGGGAGAGTGTGCATGTGTGGGGGGAGAGTGTGCGCGTGTGGGGGGGGTGAGAGTGTGTGTGGGGGAGAGAGTGTGTGTGTGTGGGGGAGAGAGTGTGTCGGGGGAGTGCGTGTGTGTGTGTGGGGGAGAGAGTGTGTGTGTGGGGGAGAGAGTGTGTGTGTGGGGGAGAGAGTGTGTGTGTGGGGGAGAGAGTGCGTGTGTGGGGGAGAGAGTGCGTGTGTGGGGGAGAGTGCGTGTGTGGGGGAGTGAGTGTGTGTGGGGGGAGAGTGTGCATGTGTGGGGGGAGAGTGTGCGTGTGTGTGGGGGAGACAGTGTGTGTGTGTGGGGGAGAGAGTGTGTCGGGGGAGTGCGTGTGTGTGGGGGGTGAGTGTGTGTGTGTGGGGGGGGGGGATAGTGTGTGTGTGTGTGTGTGGGGAGTGTGTGTGTGTGTGGGGGAGAGAGTGTGTGTGTGGGGGAGAGTGTGTGTGTGTGGGAGGGGAGAGTGTGTGTGTGTGGGGGGGAGAATGTGTGTGTGTGTGGGGAGTGTGTGTGTGTGTGTGGGGGGAGAGAGTGTGGGTGTGGGGGAGAGAATGTGTGTGTGGGGGATATAGTGTGTGTGGGTGGAGGGGAGAGAGTGTGTGTGTCGGGGGAGAGTGTCTGGGGGGAGAGAGTGTGTGGGAGGGAAGAGTGTGTGTGTGTGGGGGAGTGAGTGTGTGTGGGGGGAGAGTGTACATGTGTGGGGGGAGAGTGTGCGCGTGTGGGGTGGCGCGTGTGGGGCGGTGAGAGTGTGTGTGGAGGTGGGAGAGTGTGCGTGTGTGGGGGGAGAGAGCGTGCATGGGGGGACAGAGCGTGTGTGTGGAGGGAAGAGTGTATATGTGGGGGGAGAGAGTGTGTGTGTGGGGGGAGAGAGTGTATGTGGGGGAGAGAGTGTGTATGGGGGAGAGAGTGTGTGTGTGTGGGGGAGAGAGTGTGTGTGTGTGGGGGAGAGAGTGTGTGTGTGTGGGGGAGAGAGTGTGTGTGTGTGGGGGAGAGAGTGTGTGTGTGGGGGAGAGAGTGTGTGTGTGTGGGGGAGAGTGTGTGTGGGGGGAGTGAGTGTGTGTGGGGGAGAGTGTGCATGTGTGGGGGGAGAGTGTGCGCATGTGGGGGGGGGTGAGAGTGTGTGTGGGGGAGAGAGTCTGTGTGTGTGGGGGAGAGAGTGTGTCGGGGGAGTGCGTGTGTGTGTGTGGGGGAGAGAGTGTGTGTGTGGGGGAGAGAGTGTGTGTGTGGGGGAGAGAGTGTGTGTGTGGGGGAGAGAGTGTGTGTGTGGGGGAGAGAGTGTGTGTGGGGAGAGAGTGTGTGTGTGGGGGAGAGTGCGTGTGTGGGGGAGAGTGCGTGTGTGGGGGAGAGTGCGTGTGTGGGGGAGAGTGTGTGTGGTTGGAGTGAGTGTGTGTGGGGGAGAGTGTGCATGTGTGGGGGTAGAGTGTGCGTGTGTGTGGGGGAGAGAGTGCGTGTGTGTGGGGGAGAGAGTGTGTGTGTGGGGGAGAGAGTGTGTGTGTGGGGGAGAGAGTGTGTGTGTGGGGGAGAGAGTGTGTGTGTGGGGGAGAGAGAGTGTGTGTGTGGGGGAGATAGTGTGTGTGGGTGGAGGGGAGAGACTGTGTGTGTGTGTGGGTGGAGAGAGTGTGTGTGTGTGAGGGGAGTGCGTGTGTGTGTGTGAGGGGAGTGCGTGTGTGTGTGTGGGGGGAGAGAGTGTGTGTGTGTGTGTGTGTGTGTGTGTGGGGAGTGCGTGTGTGTGTGTGGGGGGAGTGCGTGTGTGTGTGTGTGTGGGAGGAGCGAGTGTGTGTGTGTGTGTGGGGAGTGCGTGTGTGTGTGTGGGGGGGGAGAGTGTGTGTGGGGGAGAGAGAGTGTGTGTGGGGGAGAGAGTGTGTGTGGGGGAGAGAGTGTGTGTGGGGGAGAGAGTGTGTGTGTGTGGGCGGAGAGTGCGTGTGTGTGGGCGGAGAGTGTGTGTGTGGGGGGGGGGAGAGTGTGTGTGTGTGTGTGTGGGGGAGAGAGTGTGTGTGTGTGGGGGAGAGAGTGTGTGTGTGTGGGGGGGAGAGTGTGTGTGTGTGGGGGAGAGAGTGTGTGTGTTTGGGGGGAGAGTGTGTGTGTGTGTGTGTGGGGAGTGTGTGTGTGTGTGGGGGGAGAGAGTGTGTGTGTGGGGGAGAGAGTGTGTGTGTGGGGGGGGAGAGTGTGTGTGTGTGGGGGGGGAGTGTGTGTGTGTGTGTGTGTGGGGAGTGTGTGTGGGGGGAGAGAGCGTGCGTGTGTGGGGGGAGAGTGTGTGGGTGGAGTGCAGAGTGTGTGGGTGGAGTGGAGAGAGTGTGTGTGGGGGAGAGGGAGTGTGTGTGGAGGGGAGTCAGTGTGTGTGTGGGGTGGGTGAGAATGTGTGTGTGGGGGGATAGAGTGTTTGTGGGGGAGAGAGTGTTTGTGGGGGAGAGAGTGTGTGTGGGGGAGAGAGTGTGTGTGGGTGAGAGAGTGTGTGTGGGGGAGAGAGTGTGTGTGGGGGAGAGAGTGTGTGTGGGGGAGAGAGTGTGTGTGGGGGAGAGAGTGTATGTGGGGGAGAGAGTGTGTATGGGGGAGAGAGTGGGTGTGTGTGGGGGAGAGAGTGTGTGTGTGTGGGGGAGAGAGTGTGTGTGTGTGGGGGAGAGAGTGTGTGTGTGTGGGGGAGAGAGTGTGTGTGTGTGGGGGAGAGAGTGTTTGTGTGTGGGGGAGAGAGTGTGTGTGTGTGTGGGAGAGAGTGTGTGTGTGTGGGGGAGAGAGTGTGTGTGTGTGGGGGAGAGTGTGTGTGGGGGGAGTGAGTGTGTGTGGGGGAGAGTGTGCATGTGTGGGGGGAGAGTGTGCGCGTGTGGGGGGGGGTGAGAGTGTGTGTGGGGGAGAGAGTGTGTGTGTGTGGGGGAGAGAGTGTGGCGGGGGAGTGCGTGTGTGTGTGTGGGGGAGAGAGTGTGTGTGTGGGGGAGAGAGTGTGTGTGTGGGGGAGAGAGTGTGTGTGTGGGGGAGAGAGTGCGTGTGTGGGGGAGAGAGTGCGTGTGTGGGGGAGAGAGTGCGTGTGTGGGGGAGAGAGTGCGTGTGTGGGGGAGAGTGCGTGTGTGGGGGAGTGAGTGTGTGTGGGGGGAGAGTGTGCATGTGTGGGGGGAGAGTGTGCGTGTGTGTGGGGGAGAGAGTGTGTCGGGGGAGTGCGTGTGTGTGGGGGGAGAGTGTGTGTGTGTGGGGGGGGGATAGTGTGTGTGTGTGTGTGTGTGGGGAGTGTGTGTGTGTGTGGGGGAGAGAGTGTGTGTGTGGGGGAGAGTGTGTGTGTGTGTGGGGGGGGAGAGTGTGTGTGTGTGGGGGGGGGAGAATGTGTGTGTGTGTGGGGAGTGTGTGTGTGTGTGTGGGGGGAGAGAGTGTGGGTGTGGGGGAGAGAGTGTGTGTGTGGGGGATATAGTGTGTGTGGGTGGAGGGGAGAGAGTGTGTGTGTCGGGGGAGAGTGTCTGGGGGGAGAGAGTGTGTGGGAGGGAAGAGTGTGTGTGTGTGGGGGAGTGAGTGTGTGTGGGGGGAGTGAGTGTGTGTGGGGGGAGAGTGTACATGTGTGGGGGGAGAGTGTGCGCGTGTGGGGTGGCGCGTGTGGGGCGGTGAGAGTGTGTGTGGAGGGGGGAGAGTGTGCGTGTGTGGGGGGAGAGAGCGTGCGTGGGGGGACAGAGCGTGTGTGTGGAGGGAAGAGTGTATATTTGGGGGGAGAGAGTGTGTGTGTGGGGGGAGAGAGTGTGTGTGGGGGAGAGAGTGTATGTGGGGGAGAGAGTGTGTATGGGGGAGAGAGTGTGTGTGTGGGGGAGAGAGTGTGTGTGTGTGGGGGAGAGAGTGTGTGTGTGTGGGGGAGAGAGTGTGTGTGTGTGGGGGAGAGAGTGTGTGTGTGTGGGGGAGAGAGTGTGTGTGTGTGGGGGAGAGAGTGTGTGTGTGTGGGGGGAGAGTGTGTGTGGGGGGAGTGAGTGTGTGTGGGGGAGAGTGTGCATGTGTGGGGGGAGAGTGTGCGCATGTGGGGGGGGGTGAGAGTGTGTGTGGGGGAGAGAGTCTGTGTGTGTGGGGGAGAGAGTGTGTCGGGGGAGTGCGTGTGTGTGTGTGGGGGAGAGAGTGTGTGTGTGGGGGAGAGAGTGTGTGTGTGGGGGAGAGAGTGTGTGTGTGGGGGAGAGAGTGTGTGTGTGGGGGAGAGAGTGTGTGTGGGGAGAGAGTGTGTGTGTGGGGGAGAGTGCGTGTGTGGGGGAGAGTGCGTGTGTGGAGGAGAGTGCGTGTGTGGGGGAGAGTGCGTGTGTGGGGGAGAGTGTGTGTGGGGGGAGTGAGTGTGTGTGGGGGAGAGTGTGCATGTGTGGGGGTAGAGTGTGCGTGTGTGTGGGGGAGAGAGTGCGTGTGTGTGGGGGAGAGAGTGTGTCGGGGGAGTGCGTGTGTGTGGGCGGAGAGTGCGTGTGTGTGGGCGGAGAGTGCGTGTGTGTGGGCGGAGAGTGTGTGTGTGGGGGGGGGGAGAGTGTGTGTGTGTGTGTGTGGGGAGTGTGTGTGTGTGTGGGGGGAGAGAGTGTGTGTGTGGGGGAGAGAGTGTGTGTGTGTGGGGGAGAGAGTGTGTGTGTGTGGGGGGGGGAGAGTGTGTGTGTGTGGGGGGGGAGAGTGTGTGTGTGTGGGGGAGAGAGTGTGTGTGTTTGGCGGGGAGAGTGTGTGTGTGTGTGTGTGGGGAGTGTGTGTGTGTGTGGGGGGAGAGATTGTGTGTGTGGGGGAGAGAGTGTGTGTGTGGGGGGGGGAGAGTGTGTGTGTGTGGGGGGGGAGTGTGTGTGTGTGTGTGTGTGTGTGGGGACTGTGTGTGTGTGTGTGGGGGGAGAGAGTGTGTGGGAGGGAAGCGTGTGTGTGTGTGGGGGGGTGAGTGTGTGTGGGGGGAGTGAGTGTGTGTGGGGGGAGAGTGTACATGTGTGGGGGGATAGTGTGCGCGTGTGGGGGGGGCGCGTGTGGGGGGGTGAGAGTGTGTGTGGAGGGGGGAGAGTGTGCGTGTGTGTGGGGAGAGAGAGTGCGTGGGGGGAGAGAGCGTGTGTGTGGAGGGAAGAGTGTATATGTGGGGGGAGAGAGTGTGTGTGTGTGGGGGAGAGAGTGTGTGTGTGTGGGGGAGAGTGTGTGTGTGTGTGGGGGAGAGTGTGTGTGTGTGTGGGGGAGAGAGTGTGTGTGTGGGGGAGAGAGTGTGTGTGTGTGGGGGTGAGAGTGTGTGTGGGGGGAGAGAGCGTGCGTGTGTGGGGGGAGAGAGTGTGGGTGGAGTGGAGAGTGTGTGTGTGGAGGGGAGAGAGTGTGTGTGTGTGGGGGAGAGGGTGTGTGTGTGGAGGGGAGTCAGTGTGTGTGTGGGGTGGGTGAGAATGTGTGTGTGGGAGGATAGAGTGTGTGTGGGGGGATAGAGTGTGTGTGGGGGAGAGAGTGTGTGTGGGGGAGAGAGTGTGTGTGGGGGAGAGAGTGTGTGTGGGGGAGGGAGAGAGTGTGTGTGGGGGGGAGAGTGTGATTGTGTGGGGGAGAGAGTGTGAGTGTGTGGGGGGGAGAGTGTGTCTGGGGGAGGGAGTGTTTGTGGGGGAGAGAGTGTGTGTGTGTGGGGGAGAGAGTGAGTGTGTGGAGGGGAGCGAGTGTGTGTGTGGGGGGGGGGGTGAGCATGTGTGTGTGGAGCGGAGAGAGTGTGTGTGTGGGGGAGAGAGTGTTTGTGTGGGGGAGAGAGTGTGTGTGGGGGAGAGAGTGTGTGGGGGTGGAGTGGAGAGAGTGTGTGTATGGGGGGGAGAGAGTGTGCGTGTGTGGGGAGAGTGTGTGTGTGTCTGTTTGTGTGGGGGGGGGGAGTGAGTGTGCGTGTATGGGGGGAGAGAGTGTGCGTGTGTGGGAAGAGTGTGTGTGTGTGTGTGTGTGTGTGTGTGTGTGTGGGGGGGGGGGAGAGTGTGCGTGTGTGGAGGGAGAGAGCGTGCGTGTATGGGGGGAGAGTGTGTGCGTGTGTGGGGAGAGAGTGTGTGTGTGTGTGTGTGTGTGGGGGGGAGAGAGTGTGCGTGTGTGGGGAGAGTGTGTGTGTGGGGGGGGAGAGAGTGTGCGTGTGTGGGGAGAGTGTGTGTGTGCGTGTGGGGGGGGGAGAGAGTGTGCGTTTATGGGGGGAGAGAGTGTGCGTGTGTGGGGGGAGAGATTGTGCGTGTGTGGGGAGAGTGTGAGTGTGTGTGTGTGTGTGGGGGGAGAGAGTGTGCGTGTGTGGGGAGGGTGTGTGTGTGTGTGTGGGGGGAGAGAGTGTGCGTGTGTGGGGAGAGTGTGTGTGTGTGTGTGTGTGTGGGGGGGGAGAGTGTGTGCGTGTGTGGGGAGAGTGTGTGTGTGTGGGGGGGGAGAGAGTGTGCGTGAATGGGGGGAGAGAGTGTGCGTGTGTGGGGGGAGAGATTGTGCGTGTGTGGGGAGAGTGTGAGTGTGTGTGTGTGTGTGGGGGGGGAGAGAGTGTGCGTGTGTGGGGGGAGAGAGTGTGTGTGTGTGGGGGGAGAGAGAGTGTGTGTGTGTGTGTGTGTGTGTGTGTGTGTGTGTGTGGGGGGGAGAGAGTGCGTGTGTGGGGGGGAGAGTGTGTGTGTGTATGGGGGGAGAGAGTGTGCGTGTGTGGGGAGAGTGTGTGTGTGTGTGTGGGGGGGTGAGAGAGTGTGCGTGTATGGGGGGAGAGAGTGTGCGTGCGTGGGGTAGAGATTGTGCGTGTGTGGGGAGAGAGTGTGTGTGTGTGTGTGTGTGTGTGTGTGTGGGGAGAGAGTGTGCGTGTGTGGGGAGAGTGTGTGTGTGTGTGTGTGTGTGTGTGGGGAGAGAGTGTGCGTGTGTGGGGGGAGAGAGTGTGTGTATGTGTGTGTATGTGGGGGGGGGGAGAGAGTGTGCGTGTGTGGGGGGAGAGTTTGTGTGTGTATGGGGGGAGAGAGTGTGCGTGTGTGGGGGGAGAGATTGTGCGTGTGTGGGGAGAGTGTGTGTGTGTGTGTGTGTGTGGGGGGAGAGAGTGTGCGTGTGTGGGGGGAGAGAGTGTGTGTGTGTGTGTGTGTGTGTGTGTGTGTGTGGGGGGGGGGGGGAGAGAGTGCGTGTGTGGTGGGGAGAGTGTGTGTGTGTATGGGGGGAGAGAGTGTGCGTGTGTGGGGAGAGTGTGTGTGTGTGTGTGGGGGGGGAGAGAGTGTGCGTGTATGGTGGAGAGAGTGTGCGTGTGTGGGGTAGAGATTGTGCGTGTGTGGGGAGAGAGTGTGTGTGTGGGGGGGGGTGAGCATGTGTGTGTGGAGCGGAGAGAGTGTGTGTGTGGGGGAGAGAGTGTTTGTGTGGGGGAGAGAGTGTGTGTGGGGGAGAGAGTGTGTGGGGGTGGAGTGGAGAGAGTGTGTGTATGGGGGGGAGAGAGTGTGCGTGTGTGGGGAGAGTGTGTGTGTGTCTGTTTGTGTGGGGGGGGGAGTGAGTGTGTGTGTATGGGGGGAGAGAGTGTGCGTGTGTGGGAAGAGTGTGTGTGTGTGTGTGTGTGTGTGTGTGTGGGGGGGGGGAGAGTGTGCGTGTGTGGAGGGAGAGAGCGTGCGTGTATGGGGGGAGAGTGTGTGCGTGTGTGGGGAGAGAGTGTGTGTGTGTGTGTGTGTGTGTGGGGGGGGGGAGAGAGTGTGCGTGTGTGGGGAGAGTGTGTGTGTGTGTGTGGGGGGGGGGAGAGAGTGTGCGTGTGTGGGGAGAGTGTGTGTGTGCGTGTGGGGGGGGAGAGAGTGTGCGTTTATGGGGGGAGAGAGTGTGCGTGTGTGGGGGGAGAGATTGTGCGTGTGTGGGGAGAGTGTGAGTGTGTGTGTGTGTGTGGGGGAGAGAGTGTGCGTGTGTGGGGAGGGTGTGTGTGTGTGTGTGTGTGGGGGGAGAGAGTGTGCGTGTGTGGGGAGAGTGTGTGTGTGTGTGTGTGTGGGGGGGGGGGGAGAGTGTGTGCGTGTGTGGGGAGAGTGTGTGTGTGTGGGGGGGGAGAGAGTGTGCGTGAATGGGGGGGAGAGAGTGTGCGTGTGTGGGGGGAGAGATTGTGCGTGTGTGGGGAGAGTGTGAGTGTGTGTGTGTGTGTGTGGGGGGAGAGAGTGTGCGTGTGTGGGGAGAGAGAGTGTGTGTGTGTGGGGGGAGAGAGTGTGTGTGTGTGTGTGTGTGTGTGTGTGTGTGGGGGGGGGGGGAGAGAGTGCGTGTGTGGGGGGGAGATTGTGTGTGTGTATGGGGGGAGAGAGTGTGCGTGTGTGGGGAGAGTGTGTGTGTGTGTGTGGGGGGGGTGAGAGAGTGTGCGTGTATGGGGGGAGAGAGTGTGCGTGTGTGGGGTAGAGATTGTGCGTGTGTGGGGAGAGAGTGTGTGTGTGTGTGTGTGTGTGTGTGTGGGGAGAGAGTGTGCGTGTGTGGGGAGAGTGTGTGTGTGTGTGTGTGTGTGTGTGTGTGTGTGTGTGTGTGTGTGGGGAGAGAGTGTGCGTGTGTGGGGGGAGAGAGTGTGTGTGTGTGTGTGTGGGGGGGGGGGGGAGAGAGTGTGCGTGTGTGGGGGGAGAGTGTGTGTGTGTATGGGGGGAGAGAGTGTGCGTGTGTGGGGGGAGAGATTGTGCGTGTGTGGGGAGAGAGTGTGTGTGTGTGGGGGAGAGAGTGTGTGTGTGTGGGGGAGAGAGTGTGTGTGTGTGGGGGAGAGAGTGTGTGTGTGTGGGGGAGAGTGTGTGTGGGGGGAGTGAGTGTGTGTGGGGGGAGTGTGCATGTGTGGGGGGAGAGTGTGCGCATGTGGGGGGGGGTGAGAGTGTGTGTGGGGGAGAGAGTCTGTGTGTGTGGGGGAGAGAGTGTGTCGGGGGAGTGCGTGTGTGTGTGTGGGTGTGGGGGAGAGAGTGTGTGTGTGGGGGAGAGAGTGTGTGTGTGGGGGAGAGAGTGTGTGTGTGGGGGAGAGAGTGTGTGTGTGGGGGAGAGAGTGTGTGTGGGGAGAGAGTGTGTGTGTGGGGGAGAGTGCGTGTGTGGGGGAGAGTGCGTGTGTGGGGGGAGAGTGCGTGTGTGGGGGAGAGTGTGTGTGGGGGGAGTGAGTGTGTGTGGGGGAGAGTGTGCATGTGTGGGGGTAGAGTGTGCGTGTGTGTGGGGGAGAGAGTGCGTGTGTGTGGGGGAGAGAGTGTGTCGGGGGAGTGCGTGTGTGTGGGCGGAGAGTGCGTGTGTGTGGGCGGAGAGTGCGTGTGTGTGGGCGGAGAGTGTGTGTGTGGGGGGGGGAGAGTGTGTGTGTGTGTGTGTGTGGGGAGTGTGTGTGTGTGTGGGGGGAGAGAGTGTGTGTGTGGGGGAGAGAGTGTGTGTGTGTGGGGGAGAGAGTGTGTGTGTGTGGGGGGGGGGAGAGTGTGTGTGTGTGGGGGGGGAGAGTGTGTGTGTGTGGGGGAGAGAGTGTGTGTGTTTGGCGGGGAGAGTGTGTGTGTGTGTGTGTGGGGAGTGTGTGTGTGTGTGGGGGGAGAGAGTGTGTGTGTGGGGGAGAGAGTGTGTGTGTGGGGGGGGGAGAGTGTGTGTGTGTGGGGGGGGAGTGTGTGTGTGTGTGTGTGTGTGGGGAGTGTGTGTGTGTGTGTGGGGGGAGAGAGTGTGTGGGAGGGAAGCGTGTGTGTGTGTGGGGGGGTGAGTGTGTGTGGGGGGAGTGAGTGTGTGTGGGGGGAGAGTGTACATGTGTGGGGGGATAGTGTGCGCGTGTGGGGGGGCGCGTGTGGGGGGGTGAGAGTGTGTGTGGAGGGGGAAGAGTGTGCGTGTGTGTGGGGAGAGAGAGTGCGTGGGGGGAGAGAGCGTGTGTGTGGAGGGAAGAGTGTATATGTGGGGGGAGAGAGTGTGTGTGTGTGGGGGAGAGAGTGTGTGTGTGGGGAGAGTGTGTGTGTGTGTGGGGGAGAGAGTGTGTGTGTGGGGGAGAGAGTGTGTGTGTGTGGGGGTGAGAGTGTGTGTGGGGGAGAGAGCGTGCGTGTGTGGGGGAGAGAGTGTGGGTGGAGTGGAGAGGGTGTGTGTGGAGGGGAGAGAGTGTGTGTGTGTGGGGGAGAGGGTGTGTGTGTGGAGGGGAGTCAGTGTGTGTGTGGGGTGGGTGAGAATGTGTGTGGGGGGATAGAGTGTGTGTGGGGGGATAGAGTGTGTGTGGGGGAGAGAGTGTGTGTGGGGGAGAGAGTGTGTGTGGGGGAGAGAGTGTGTGTGGGGGAGGGAGAGAGTGTGTGTGGGGGGGAGAGTGTGAGTGTGTGGGGGGGAGAGTGTGAGTGTGTGGGGGGGAGAGTGTGTCTGGGGGAGGGAGTGTTTGTGGGGGAGAGAGTGTGTGTGTGTGGGGAGAGAGTGAGAGTGTGTGGAGGGGAGCGAGTGTGTGTGTGGGGGGGGGGTGAGCATGTGTGTGTGGAGCGGAGAGAGTGTGTGTGTGGGGGAGAGAGTGTTTGTGTGGGGGAGAGAGTGTGTGTGGGGGAGAGAGTGTGTGGGGGTGGAGTGGAGAGAGTGTGTGTATGGGGGGAGAGAGTGTGCGTGTGTGGGGAGAGTGGGTGTGTGTCTGTTTGTGTGGGGGGGGGAGTGAGTGTGCGTGTATGGGGGGAGAGAGTGTGCGTGTGTGGGAAGAGTGTGTGTGTGTGTGTGTGTGTGTGTGTGTGTGTGGGGCGGGGGAGAGTGTGCGTGTGTGGAGGGAGAGAGCGTGCGTGTATGGGGGGAGAGTGTGTGCGTGTGTGGGGAGAGAGTGTGTGTGTGTGTGTGTGTGTGGGGGGGGGGGAGAGAGTGTGCGTGTGTGGGGAGAGTGTGTGTGTGGGGGGGGGAGAGAGTGTGCGTGTGTGGGGAGAGTGTGTGTGTGCGTGTGGGGGGGGAGAGAGTGTGCGTTTATGGGGGGAGAGAGTGTGCGTGTGTGGG
>NW_027308236.1:120000-147500 GCF_047496885.1 Scyliorhinus torazame
TGGGGGGAGAGAGTGTGCGTGTGTGGGGAGAGTGTGTGTGTGTGTGTGGGGGGGGAGAGAGTGTGCGTGTATGGGGGGAGAGAGTGTGCGTGTGTGGGGTAGAGATTGTGCGTGTGTGGGGAGAGAGTGTGTGTGTGTGTGTGTGTGTGTGTGTGTGGGGAGAGAGTGTGCGTGTGTGGGGAGAGTGTGTGTGTGTGTGTGTGGGGAGAGAGTGTGCGTGTGTGGGGGGAGAGAGTGTGTGTGTGTGTGTGTGTGTGTGTGGAGAGAGTGTGCGTGTGTGGGGGGAGAGAGTGTGTGTGTGTGTGTGTGTGTGGGGGGGGGAGAGAGTGTGCGTGTGTGGGGGGAGAGTGTGTGTGTATGGGGGGGAGAGAGTGTGCGTGTGTGGGGAGAGTGTGTGTGTGTGTGGGGAGAGAGTGTGTGTGTGTGTGTGTGTGTGTGTGTGTGGGGGGGGAGAGTGTGTGTGTGTGTATGGGGGGAGAGAGTGTGCGTGTGTGGGGAGAGTGTGTGTGTGTGTGGGGAGAGTGTGTGTGTGTGTGGGGGGAGAGTGTGCGTGTGTGGGGAGAGTGTGTGTGTGTGTGGGGAGAGAGTGTGTGTGTGTGTGTGTGTGTGTGTGGGGGGAGAGTGTGTGTGTGTGGGGGGAGAGTGTGAGTGTGTGGGGGGAGAGAGTGTGCGTGTGTGGGGAGAGTGTGTGTGTGTGTGGGGAGAGAGTGTGTGTGTGTATGTGTGGGGGGAGAGTGTGTGTGTGTATGGGGGGAGAGAGTGTGCGTGTGTGGGGAGAGTGTGTGTGTGTGTGTGTGTGGGGAGAGAGTGTGTGTGTGGGGGGAGAGAGTGTGCGTGTGGGGGGAGAGCGTGTGCGTGTGGGGGGGAGAGAGTGTGCGTGTGTGGGGGGAGAGTGTGTGCGTGTGTGGGGGGAGAGTGTGTTTGTGTGTGGGGGGAGAGAGTGCGCGTGTGTGGGGAGAGTGTGTGTGTGTGTGGGGAGAGTGTGTGTGTGTGGGGGGGGGAGAGAGTGCGTGTGTGTGGGGAGAGTGTGTGTGTGTGGGGAGAGTGTGTGTGTGTGTGTGGGGGGGGAGAGTGTGTGTGTGTGTGTGTGTGGGGGGAGAGTGTGTGTGTGGGGAGAGTGTGTGTGTGTGTGTGTGGGGGGGGGAGAGTGTGTGTGTGTGTGTGTGGGGGGGGAGAGTGTGTGTGTGGGGAGAGTGTGTGTGTGTGTGTGGGGGAGAGTGTGTGTGTGTGTGTGTGTGTGTGTGTGTGGGGGGAGAGTGTGTGTGTGGGGGGAGAGTGCGTGCGTGTGTGGGGGAGAGAGTGTGTGTGTGGGGGAGAGAGTGTGTGTGTGGGGAGAGAGTGTGTGTGTGGGGGGGAGAGAGCGTGCGTGTGTGGGGGCGAGAGAGCGTGCGTGTGTGAGTGTGTGGGGAGAGTATGTGTGTGTGTGTGTGTGTGTGGGGGGGGGAGAGTGTGTGTGTGTGTGTGTGTGTGTGTGTGTGGGGGGGGAGAGTGTGTGTGTGTGGGGGGGGAGAGTGTGCGTGTGTGTGGGGAGAGTGTGTGTGTGTGGGGAGAGTGTGTGTGTGTGGGGGGAGAGAGCGTGCGTGTGTGGGGGAGAGAGTGCGTGTGTGTGGGGAGAGTGTGTGTGTGTGTGGGGAGAGTGTGTGTGTGTGTGGGGAGAGTGTGTGTGTGTGGGGGGAGAGTGCGTGCGTGGGGGGAGAGTGCGTGCGTGTGTGGGGAGAGAGTGTGTGTGTGTGGGGAGAGTATGTGTGTGTGTGTGTGTGTGTGGGGGGGGGAGAGCGTGCGTGTGTGGGGGAGAGAGTGCGTGTGTATGGGGAGAGTGTGTGTGTGGGGAGAGTGTGTGTGTGTGGGGGGAGAGAGCGTGCGTGTGTGGGGGGAGAGAGCGTGCGTGTGTGGGGGAGAGAGTGTGAGTGTGTGGGGAGAGTATGTGTGTGTGTGTGTGGGGGGGGGGGGGGGAGAGTGTGTGTGTGTGTGTGTGTGTGTGTGGGGGGGAGAGAGTGTGTGTGGGGGGAGAGAGTGTGTGTGTGGGGAGAGTGTGTGTGTGTGTGGGGGGAGAGAGCGTGCGTGTGTGGGGGGAGAGAGCGTGCGTGTGTGGGGGAGAGAGTGTGAGTGTGTGGGGAGAGTATGTGTGTGTGTGTGTGTATGTGTGGGGGGGGAGAGAGTGCGTGTGTGTGGGGAGTGTGTGTGTGTGTGGGGAGAGTGTGTGTGTGTGGGGGGAGAGAGCGTGCGTGTGTGGGGGAGAGAGTGCGTGTGTGTGGGGAGAGTGTGTGTGTGTGTGGGGAGAGTGTGTGTGTGTGGGGGGAGAGTGTGTGTGTGTGGGGGGAGAGAGCGTGCGTGTGTGGGGGAGAGAGTGTGCGTGTGTGGGGAGAGTATGTGTGTGTGTGTGTGTGTGTGTGTGTGGGGGGGGGGAGAGCGTGCGTGTGTGTGGGGAGAGTGTGTGTGTGTGGGGAGAGTGTGTGTGTGTGGGGGGAGAGAGCGTGCGTGTGTGGGGGAGAGAGTGCGTGTGTGTGGGGAGAGTGCGTGTGTGGGGGAGAGAGTGTGTGTGTGTGGGGAGAGTATGTGTGTGTGTGTGTGTGTGTGTGGGGGGAGAGAGCGTGCGTTGGTGAATGTTTGTGGGAGTGTGTGACAGGTGGAGGGTGGGTGTGCGGGTGGCCGAGTGCGCACGGGACCACCCTCTTGCAGCCCTCCTCAGCCCCCTCCCCCAGGACCCACCTTGTTGATGAGCTGGCCCAGTGTCCCGGCAGTCACCCCTTTGCGGGTGGAGCGGTCGTGGTTGCAGATGCGGAATGGTCTCTGGGATGGCGTGGAGGTCCACAGTCTGCGGCTCAGCTCCAAGCCCACCGACGATACCGACCTGACGTCAGAGAGCAGGGGGAAGAGGGAGGGAGAAATCATGTCGTGAGCTCCTTACCTCATTGACCCGTCACCTCAAACTCCACCACTCCCTCCTCCCCAATAGGTTTTCCCGCAACCCTGTTCAGGAGCATTATTTTTTATTGTTTTTATAATAAATTTAGGGTACCCAATTCATTTTTTCCAATTAAGGGGCAATTTACCGTGGCCAATCCGCCTACCCTGCACATCTTTGGGTTGTGGGGGCGAAACCCACGCAAACACAAGGAGAATGTGCAAACTCCACACGGACAGTGACCCAGAGCTAGGATCGAACCTGGGACCTCGGCGCCGTGAGGCAGCTGTGCTAGCCACTGTGTCACCGTGCCGCCCCCGTTAAGGAGCATTATTTCCCAGTTTTCCCGATCTCCTCAACATGAACGCGTTAGCACGTAGGGACAGCCGGCAATAAGGCAGGCAAATGGAGCAGTGGGCTTCGTTGAAAAGGGGGAAGATGTGTATAAAAGTTATGGAAGCCGAGCTCCAACGGAGCCCTGGTGAGAGCAGAGTTGGAGTACTGGGCACAGTTTTGGTCCCCTTACTTGAGGACACCGGACAATTTCCATGTCTGCCCAACCTCCCGTCGGATGCCAGGGGTGACTGCAGAAGGAGGCCATACGCCCTCTCCCCCCCGCCCCCCCCCCTCCCCCCCTCGACTCTCTCTCTACCCTCTCTCTCGACCCTCTCCCTGGACCCCTGCCCCTTGGACTCCTGCCCCCCAGCCCTCACACCCCGAACTCCTGGGCATGTCCTCTCATCACTCACTCTCTCTCTCTCTCTCTCTCTCTTGCTCCTCTCTATCTCTCCTGACCCTCCCACTCGACCCCTGACCCTCCCACTCGACCCCTGACCCTTACATTTCCTCCCTCCCTCTCTCGCTCTCTCTCTCTCTCTCCCAACTGCTCTCTCCCCCGACTGCTCTCTCCGACTGCTCTCTCCCCCGACTGCTCTCTCCCCCGACTGCTCTCTCCCCCGACTGCTCTCTCCCCCGACTGCTCTCTCCCCCGACTGCTCTCTCCCCCGACTGCTCTCTCCCCCGACAGCTCTCTCCCCCGACCGCTCTCTCCCCCGACCGCTCTCTCCCCCGACCGCTCTCTCCCCCGACCGCTCTCTCCCCCGACCGCTCTCTCCCCCCGACCGCTCTCTCCCCCGACCGCTCTCTCCCCCGACCGCTCTCTCCCCCGACCGCTCTCTCCCCCGACGGCTCTCTCCCCCGACGCTCTCTCCCCCGACGGCTCTCTCCCCCGACGGCTCTCTCCCCCGACGGCTCTCTCCCCCGACAGCTCTCTCCCCCGACGGCTCTCTCCCCCACTCTCCCGACTGCTCTCCCCCAACTGATCTCCCCGACTGATCTCTCCGACTGATCTCCCCGACTGCTCTCCCCCACTGCTCTCCCCCGACTGCTCTCCCCCGACTGATCTCCCCGACTGATCTCCCTGACTGATCTCCCCCAACTGATCTCCCCGACTGATCTCCCCCGACTGCTCTCCCCCGACTGCTCTCCCCCGACTGCTCTCCCCCGACTGATCTCCCCGACTGATCTCCCCGACTGATCTCCCCGACTGATCTCCCCGATTGCTCTCCCCCACTGCTCTCCCCCGACTGCTCTCCCCCCGACTGCTCTCCCCCGACCGCTCTCTCCCCCGACCGCTCTCTCCCCCGACCGCTCTCTCCCCCGACCGCTCTCTCCCCCGACCGCTCTCTCCCCCGACCGCTCTCTCCCCCGACCGCTCTCTCCCCCGACCGCTCTCTCCCCCGACCGCTCTCTCCCCCGACCGCTCTCTCCCCCGACCGCTCTCTCCCCCGACGGCTCTCTCCCCCGACGGCTCTCTCCCCCGACGGCTCTCTCCCCCGACGGCTCTCCCCCCCACTCTCCCGACCGCTCTCTCTCCCGACCGCTCTCTCTCCCGACTGCACTCTCCCACCGACGGCTCTTCCCCGACTGCTCTCCCCCGACTGCTCTCCCCCGACCGCTCTCTCCCCCGACCGCTCTCTCCCCCGACCGCTCTCTCCCCCGACCGCTCTCTCCCCCCGACCGCTCTCTCCCCCGACCGCTCTCTCCCCCGACCGCTCTCTCCCCCGACGGCTCTCTCCCCCGACGGCTCTCTCCCCCGACGGCTCTCTCCCCCGACGGCTCTCCCCCCCACTCTCCCGACCGCTCTCCCCCGACTGCTCTCTCCGACTGCTCTCCCTCGACCGCTCTCCCCCGACTGCTCTCCCCCGACTGCTCTCCCCCGACTGCTCTCCCCCGACTGCTCTCCCCCGACTGCTCTCCCCGACTGCTCTCCCCCGACTGCTCTCCCCCGACTGCTCTCCCCCGACTGCTCTCCCCCGACTGCTCTCCCCCGACTGCTCTCCCCCGACTGCTCTCCCCTGACTGCTCTCCCCCACTGCTCTCCCCCTACTGCTCTCCCCGACTGCTCTCCCCCCGACTGCTCCCTCCCGACTGCTCTCTCCCCGACTGCTCCCCCCCCGACTGCTCTCCCCCGACTGCTCTCCCTCGACTGCTCTCCCCCGACTGCTCTCCCCCGACTGCTCTCCCCTGACTGCTCTCCCCCGACTGCTCTCCCCCGACTGCTCCCTCCTGACAGCTCTCTCCCAACTGCTCTCCCTCCACTGCTCTCCCTCCACTGCTCTCCCCCGACTGCTCTCCCCCGACTGCTCTCCCCCGACTGCTCTCCCCTGACTGCTCTCCCCCACTGCTCTCCCCCTACTGCTCTCCCCGACTGCTCTCCCCCGACTGCTCCCTCCTGACTGCTCTCTCCCAACTGCTCCCCCCCGACTGCTCTCCCTCCACTGCTCTCCCTCCACTGCTCTCCCTCGACTGCTCTCCCCCGACTGCTCTCCCCCGACTGCTCTCCCCCGACTGCTCTCCCCCGACTGCTCTCCCCCGACTGCTCTCCCCCGACCGCTCTCCCCCGACCGCTCTCCCCCCGACCGCTCTCTCCCCCGACCGCTCTCTCCCCCGACCGCTCTCTCCCCCGACCGCTCTCTCCCCCGACCGCTCTCTCCCCCGACCGCTCTCTCCCCCGACCGCTCTCTCCCCCGACCGCTCTCCCCCCCGACCGCTCTCCCCCCCGACCGCTCTCCCCCCCGACCGCTCTCCCCCCCCGACCGCTCTCCCCCCCGACCGCTCTCCCCCCCGACCGCTCTCCCCCCCGACCGCGCTCCCCCCCGACCGCTCTCCCCCCCGACCGCTCTCCCCCCCGACTGCCTTCCCCCCCGACTGCCTTCCCCCCCGACCGCCTTCCCCCCGACCGCCTTCCCCCCCGACCGCTCTCCCCCCCCGACCGCTCTCTCCCCCGACCGCTCTCTCCCCCGACCGCTCTCTCCCCCGACCGCTCTCCCCCCCGACCGCTCTCCCCCCCGACCGCTCTCCCCCCCGACCGCTCTCCCCCCCCGACCGCTCTCCCCCCCGACCGCGCTCCCCCCCGACCGCTCTCCCCCCCAACTGCTCTCCCCCGACTGCTCTCCCCTGACTGCTCTCTCCCCCGACTCTCTCCCTACTGCTCTCCCCTGACTGCTCTCTCCCCCGACTCTCTCCCGACTGCTCTCTCTCTCACTCTCCCGACTGCTAACATCTCGAAAGCAGGTTGGAGTCTGACCTCAGCAGTGAAGTTGCGGAGGAGGACACATAGCTCCGGGATTTCGGGGTCTCCATGTCGCGCACGTTCAGCCCTGGAATGTCCGATGGCGCTGTCAGGTGAGCCTGGCGTATATCTTCCTCGGCCTTCTGCTCGGCCCTGCCTGTCTGTTTTGATGAACCGTCGCCAGACAACCCTCTGTTCCTCCCCGCCCACCTCACAGACTTCTCAGACTTTGATCCAGCTCTGATTGATATGGACTCGGTGGAGATATCAGTGATTGAATCAGTGCATGTGTGTGTGTGTGTGTGTGTGTGTGTGTGTGTTTTTCTTCCTGAACTCTGAGCCTGTCACAAGGACAAGTGTAAAGTCCAGGGCATTCCTACGGTTTGGCCCAGATTTGGCAATTAAACGTATTCGTCAGCGAGGCCTACACTCTGGCTCCAATGCCCCCGTTCGCCAGCTGAGCTAAGATTGCTCCTGGCCAATGGTTACTCTCTCTGTCTCTGTCTCTCTCTCTCTCTCACTCAATTTGACCCTCGGGGCCCAGGAGGATGTGGGCTCCTGTCTCAGGCCGCGCAGCCTCCAGCATCGACATCGTCACCGTCGCTGCCGCCCAGCCTGACCTTCGCAGTGCCAAGGGGACGTCACGGTGTTGGGGGTGTGGTGTGTGTGGGGGGGGGCTTTCAGATAAGCTGTTAATCCGGAGGGGGCCACCACCAGAATGTCCTTCTGCCTCCTGCCCCCCCTTTCTCTCTCTCTCTGTCTTTCTCTCGCTCTATCCATGCCTCCCTCTTTTTCTCTTTTGCTTGCTCTATCTCTCTCTGCCTGCCTCTCTCTGTCAGCCCCTCGCTCCCTGACCCCCCTCGCTCCCTGACCCCCTCGCTCCCTGACCCCCCTCGCTCCCTGACCCCCCTCGCTCCCTGACCCCCCTCGCTCCCTGACCCCCCTCGCTCCCTGACCCCCCTCGCTCCCTGACCCCCCCTCGCTCCCTGACCCCCCTCGCTCCCTGACCCCCCTCGCTCCCTGACCCCCCCCGCGCTCCCTGACCCCCCCCGCGCTCCCTGACCCCCCCGCGCTCCCTGACCCCCCCGCGCTCCCTGACCCCCCGCGCTCCCTGACCCCCCGCGCTCCCTGACCCCCCCGCGCTCCCTGACCCCCCCGCGCTCCCTGACCTCCCCGCGCTCCCTGACCCCCCCCGCGCTCCCTGACCCCCCCGCGCTCCCTGACCCCCCCCGCGCTCCCTGACCCCCCGCGCTCCCTGACCCCCCCGCGCTCCCTGACCCCCCCGCGCTCCCTGACCCCCCCCGCGCTCCCTGACCCCCCCGCGCTCCCTGACCCCCCGCGCTCCCTGACCCCCCGCGCTCCCTGACCCCCCGCGCTCCCTGACCCCCCGCGCTCCCTGACCCCCCACTTTCCTGGGTGAGTGCGGCTCCGACAACACTCGAGAAGCTCGACACCATCCAGGACAAAGCAGCCCCGCTTTGATCGGCACCCCATCCACAAATATTCACTCCCTCCACCACCGACGCACAGTGACAGCAGCGTGTGTACCATCTACAAGATGCACCGCAGCGACTCACCAAGGCTCCTTCGACAGCACCTTCCAAACCCACCACCTCTACCATCTAGAAGGACAAGGGGCAGCAGACACATGGGGAACTCCACCGCCTGCAAGTTCCCCTCCGAGCCCCACACTCCCCATCCTGACTGGGAAATATATCGGCCGTTCCTTCACTGTCGCCGGGTCACAATCCTGGACCTCCCTCCCTGACAGCACTGTGGGTGTTACCCACACCACACAGGGACTGCAGCCAGTTCGAGAAGGCGGCTCACCCACCACCTTCCTGAGGGGCAACGAGGGACGGGCAATAAATGCTGGGCCCGACCAGCGACGCCCACATCCCCCGTGAATGGATAAAAAGGATCTTGAATTACATTTCATCTTGGGTTAAAATTGCTTCTGAAATTATATTGCAACCTGAATTGAAGTTACACCTCGAGTTACTTTTCAACATGCAAAATGACTTCGCAAATTGTGATTTAACTTGGTGTTAGCTTTGTAAGTCGTGTTTCAATCTGGGTTTAAGTTGCGTCTCAGTTATGTTGTTGGTTGCGGGGGGAGGGTGTGGAACGTTGGCGCTGCGTTCCCCCTGGCTTGCTGGCACAGTGGTTAGCACAGTTGCTCCAGCCACCCGGGCTTGATTCCCGGCTCTGGGTCACTGTCTGTGTGGAGTCTGCACGCTCTCCCCGTGTCTGCGTGGGTTTCCTCCGGGCGCTCCGGTTTCCTCCCACAGTCCAAAGATGTGCAGGTTAGGTGGATTGGCCGTGATAAATTGCCCTCAGTGTCCAAAATTGCCCTTAGTGTTGGGTGGGGTTGCTGGGTTATGGGGATAGGGTGGAGGTGTTGACCTTGGGTAGGGTGCTCTTTCCAAGAGCCGGTGCAGACTCGATGGGCCGAGTGTTCTGCACTGCGGGGGGGATTCGGCAATCCCTTGAACCAACTATCGCCAAAGGAGATGGGGCGGGCCTGACCGTCAGTTCACGGGCTCTGGGATCTTGCTGTGCGCCTATTCGGCTGAGGCGGCGCGCCCCTCAGAGTACCTCCTTGGCTGCGGCGGGGATCGAGGGGGCACCAGGGCAGCAACGGAAGGCCCAGGCCTTGCCCAGTCCGATTGGCACCGTTGCCCTGGCCGGAATACTGTGAGGAGAATTCTCGCAAAGGGTTGAGTTTTAAGGCTGAGGGCAGACTTGTGTCTGCCACCACGCGCTGCCCGCGTCCCCCCCCCCCCCCCGAACCCCCACCGCCTGAGGAACAGTGCCAGCGCGGGTAAGCATGCCACCTGTCAGCTTGAGAACACCTTCTCCGCCGCAGCCTCGACTTGCCACCTGCTGCCCTGGGGCGACAGAGAGAGAGAGAGAGAAGGCAGGGCAGGGCGCCGGCATTTGTTTGAGAGGGGAAAAAAAAATGAGGAATGGAGTAGAACAAACACAGAACTCGTCAAACCCGAAGTCTGACGTCAGCCAGGCAGAGCAGGAAGAGCAAGGGAGGGAGGGAGCTCACGGTTCACGCGAACAAAAAGGTAAAGTTGGCTTTTCAAGTCCAATAACTCACCGCCGACTGTCACACTTTTTCCAGGGCGGGGCATTGTGAGGAACAGTACTGCCAGGGTCATCAAGGGATTTGCTGCTCCTCCCAGGTAAGTGAATAGTGCCCCCATCAAACCCTCCCAGGACAGGTACAGTACGGGGTTAGATACAGAGTAAAGCTCCCTCTACACTGTCCCCATCAAACACTCCCAGGACAGGAACAGCACGGGGTTAGATACAGAGTAAAGCTCCCTCTGCACTGTCCCCATCAAACACTCCCAGGACAGGTACAGCACGGGGTTAGATACAGAGTAAAGCTCCCTCTACACTGTCCCCATCAAACACTCCCAGGACAGGTACAGCACGGGGTTAGATACAGAGTAAAGCTCCCTCTGCACTGTCCCCATCAAACACTCCCAGGACAGGTACAGCACGGGGTTAGATACAGAGTAAAGCTCCCTCTGCACTGTCCCCATCAAACACTCCCAGGACAGGTACAGTACGGGGTTAGATACAGAGTAAAGCTCCCTCTACACTGTCCCCATCAAACACTCCCAGGACAGGTACAGCACGGGGTTAGATACAGAGTAAAGCTCCCTCTACACTGCCCCCATCAAACACTCCCAGGACAGGTACACACGGGGTTAGATACAGAGTAAAGCTCCCTCTACACTGTCCCCATCAAACACTCCCAGGACAGGTACAGCACGGGGTTAGATACAGAGTAAAGCTCCCTCTACACTGTCCCCATCAAACACTCCCAGGACAGGTACAGCACAGGGTTAGATACAGAGTAAAGCTCCCTCTACACTGTCCCCGTCACACACTCCCAGGACAGGTACAGCACGGGGTTAGATACAGAGTAAAGCTCCCTCTACACTGTCCCCATCAAACACTCCCAGGACAGGTACACACAGGGTGAGATACAGAGTAAAGCTCCCTCTACACTGTCCCCATCAAACACTGCCAGGACAGGGACAGCACGGGGTTAGATACAGAGTAAAGCTCCCTCTACACTGTCCCCATCAAACAATCCCAGGACAGGTACAGCACGGGGTTAGATACAGAGTAAAGCTCCCTCTGCACTGTCCCCATCAAACCCTCCCAGGACAGGTACAGCACGGGGTTAGATACAGAGTAAAGCTCCCTCTACATTGTCCGCGTCAAACACTCCCAGGAAAGGTACAGCACGGCGTTAGATACAGAGTAAAGCTCCCCCTACACTGACCCCATCAAACACTCCCAGGACAGGTACAGCACAGGGTTAGATACAGAGTAAATCTCCCTCTACACTGTCCCCATCAAACACTCCCAGGACAGGTACAGCACAGGGTTAGATACAGAGTAAAGCTCCCTCTACACTGTCCCCATCAAACAGTCCCAGGACAGGTACAGCACGTGGTTAGATACAGAGTAAAGCTCCCTCTGCACTGTCCCCATCAAACCCTCCCAGGACAGGTACAGCACGGGGTTAGATACAGAGTAAAGCTCCCTCTACACTGTCCGCGTCAAACACTCCCAGGACAGGTACAGCACGGCGTTAGATACAGAGTAAAGCTCACCCTACACTGACCCCATCAAACGCTCCCAGGACAGGTTCAGCACAGGGTTAGTTTTGTGAGGGCCACAGAGAATCCAGCATGTGTTTTAAGGATACAAAGTAATAACATTTATTTACAATAATATATATATATATAACAGCAGCAGCAACTTCCCTTGCTGTACACTCCTTCCTGCTGGTTCCTGAACTGGCCAGCTTTATTTATACTAGGAATTTACTAATGGTTTCTCCAACCCCCTCATTGGGGAAGCTCATACTCCCACAGGATTTTGGGATTGTCATTAGTCCCCAGCCAATGGTAAGTAGGCAGGTTATAACATCCCTCCCCCCAAAGTCCAAGGAATCCACCGAAGACCCTGGCGAAGGAGGGCGTCGGACTCGTTTGGCCGCAGGCCGGACACCATTTGCACGCGGCGCTGGATCAGGCGGCGTGTAACGAGACGGAGACCGGCGCTTCCGTGATGAACGGCGCAACGGTTGTACATCCACGGCCCGTGGACCCGAGGATTCCCCCTCTTATGCATCCTGTGTCTCCATCTCGGAGTCAGAGTCTGCTGCCTCCGTCATGTCAGCGTCTCTATCTCCATTCGGTTCTGTAACGACCTGCGCAGGCTTCGAGTGAGGCACCTGTGGGAGATTGTGAGGACTACCTTCCCTTGTCTCTGGTCTCTGCGGCTGTAGAAATGAGCTCCGGGGGCGGGGAATCTTTTGAGGGGATAGTCTTCTGGACCGAACGTGGTCTACATGTTTGCGCTGGAGACGACCCTGGGCTTGCATCTGGTAAGATATAGGGCCCGTTTGGCGAAAGATTACGCCAGGAACCCACTGGGCACCACCAGCAAAATTCCGAACGAACACTGGGTCACCGGGCGCAAACTGCCGAATCGGCCGATGCCGAGAAAATCCCTGTCCCTGCCGTTCTTGTGTGCGGGGTTCTTTTGCGCCAATGTCCGGGAAAACCATACTAAGGCGGGTGCGAAGTCTCTGGCCCATTAGGAGTTCTGCGGGAGCTACCCCAGTCACCGCATGGGGGGTGGTCCTGTACGTAAACAAAAAGCGAGCCAGTCTCGTGTCCATTGATCCGGAAGACTGCTTCTTTAGGCCTCTTTTGAATGTCTACACTGCGCGCTCTGCCAACCCATTTGAAGCCGGGTGGTAAGGGGCAGTGCGGATATGGCGTATGCCATTCATCTTCGTGAACCTCGCAAAGTCCTCACTTGTGAATGGAGTGCCGTTATCCGTGACCAGCACCTTGGGGAGGCCATGCGTACTAAACGACAAACGCATCTTTTCAATTGTTGCGCAGGACGTTATCCCCTGCATCTTATGCACCTCTAGCCATTTGGACTGGGCGTCAATTAATAGAAGGAACATGGACCCTTGAAAAGGGCCTGCGAAATCTGCATGCAAGCGTGCCCAAGGCCGTCCTGGCCATTCCCAGTGATGTAGGGGCGCGGCCGGCGGAAGCTTCTGATGCTCCTGGCAAATGGAGCAGTTTTGGGCCACCTTCTCAATGTCGGTGTCGAGGCCTGGCCACCAGACATAACTCCGGGCCAACACTTTCATTTTGGTCACACCTGGATGCCCATTGTGCAAGTCTGTTAGTATCAGCTCCTGGCCTTTTTCTGGGACAATCACACGGCGTCCCCCACAAGAGGATGCCGTCTTCCACGCTGAATTCTGACAGCTTGGAGGAAAATGCCCGCAACTCGCCTGGGAGCTGTCTATGCTGCCCACCATATAGGACTATGTGCCGAACCTTTCACAGGACTGGCTCCGTCTGGGTCCACTCACGGATCTGTGATGCCGTGACAGGCAAGGTGTCCATAAAATTTAGGGTTGTAACCACCTCACCGGTCGTGGGGGTCGACATGGGGCCGGTCGATAAAGGCAATCGGCTCAGTGCGTCAACATTTGCTATCTGCGTACCTGGTTTGTGCTCCAGAGAATACTCGTATGCAGCAAGCAACAAAGCCCAGCGCTGGATCCGTGCGGAAGCAATGGGCGGTATTGGCTTATCCTCTCTAAAAAGTCCCAGCAGAGGCTTATGATCAGTCACGATAGTGAAATGGCGGCCATACACGTACTGGTGGAAGCGTTTCACCGCAAAAACCACTGCCAGGCCCTCCTTCTCGATCTGCGCGTACTTTTTCTCCGCTGCAGTCAATGTGCGGGAGGCGAAAGCTATCGGTCGCTCGGCCCCGTTCTCCATCTTGTGGGACAGGACGGCCCCAATACCATACGGGGATGCATCACATGTGACGAGCAAAGGCTTTCCAGGAACACAGTGGGTTAGTAACCCAGACGACGACAATTGTTGCTTTACCCACCGGAAAGCGGTTTCTTGCGGCTGACCCCAAACCCAGGTGTGATTTTTCTTTAGCAGCAGGTGTAAGGGGGCCAGCGTAGTTGCCAGATTGGGGAGGAACTTCCCGTAATAGTTTACGAGACCGAGAAAAGAACAAAGATGCGAAGTGTCAGTCGGGGCGGGGGCCTGTTGAATTGCACGCACCTTCTCTGCGACGGGATGCAAACCTTCGCGGTCCACCCGATAACCTAGGTAGACTACTTCCTTTGCCTGAAATACGCACTTTGTGCGACGTAAACGGACTCCAGCCTCCGAAAGGCGTCTCAGGACAGCCTCCAGATTTTCCAAATGTTCCTGCTCCGACATCCCTGTAATCAAAATGACAGCAACACGTGGTAAGCCTCTCAAAATGCCCTCCATAACACGTTGAAAAATTGCGCAGGCAGAGGATACTCCAAAGGGCAACCGTGTATATTCATACAGGCCCCGGTGTGTGTTAATTGTTACATATGGTCGGGAGGCAGGGTCCAGCTCCAACTGCAGGTAGGCGTGACTCATATCTAATTTTGTGAACGAGAGTCCACCTGCAAGCTTCGCGTAGAGATCCTCTATGCGAGGCATTGGATATCGGTCGAGTCGGGAAACCGTATTCACTGTGAGTTTATAGTCGCCACACAAGCGAACTGTGGCATCTGGCTTCATTACAGGTACAATTGGTGCTGCCCAGTCAGCAAAGCGGACGGGCCTGATAATACCCAAACTCTCCAAATGAGTGAGCTCCCCTTCCACCTTCTCGAGCAAGGCGTAAGGTACCGGGCGCGCCCGGAAATAGCGCGGCGTGGCTCCTGGTTTGACTTGGATACGGGCTACGACCCCTTTTATTTTCCCCAAACCAGGCTGGAATACATCTGGGTATCGTCCTAGCACCTCAGTCAACCCTTCAGAAACTGTTTGGAGGATGTGCTGCCATTGCAACCGCAAATGGCGCAACCAGTCCCGACCCAACAGGCTGGGCCCATGGCCGCGCACCACGATAGTGGGAAACGCCCCTCCTGGCGTCCATAGACAACAGGGGTCATTGTAGTTCCTGCAATGTCCAGTGGTTCTCCCGTGTAGGTGGCCAACCTGGCCTGTGAGTCGGCTAATGTAAGGGTCTGTATACGCTGCTTGATGCGGTCGAATGTCCTCTGAGCGATCACGGAGACCGCTGCGCCAGTGTCCAACTCCATCTCAAGCGGGTGGCCATTGACCCGTACTGTCACCTTAATGGGGGACACAAGGTGAGCTGCCACACAATGTAGCTGCAGGCAGTCCTCCGTCTCCACGTCCTCAGGAGCAGTCGCCGCAGGTTCATCCACATGGAAGGTACGGCCTCTGGGCTGGTCCCAGTTACGGCCCCTGGGCTGGTCCCAGTTTCGGTCAGAGCGACGGCGCCTCTGGCGCCCCCAGGACCACCGTCCGCGACGGGGTCGGCGCCTACAAGTCTGACACGGACATGGCTCCTCACCCATTGGTTCTGGAGAAGGCTCCCTTCGGGGAGGAATGTCCGACGGCCACTGCCGTCGGTCCGGACGTTGCCTCGCCCAAGGTACCGCAGGAGTGCGGGGGGACGTTTTCGGACGGAAGGGGTTGCGCCCCAAGGCATGCACTTCCATTCCCTGTAGCTCCTGTACTCCTCGCTCTGCGCTCTCTCGGGACAATACTATTTGAATGGCCTGTTGAAAAGTCAATGTTGGCTCCGCTAACAACTTTCTCTGGGTGGCCGCATTGTTAATACCGCAAACCAAACGGTCGCGTAACATTTCTGACAAGGTCTCACCATAGTCACAGTACTCCGCAATCCCGCGTAGCCTGGATAGAAAATCGGCAAGGGATTCTCCAGGGGTCCTCTCAGCGGTATTAAACCGGTAACGCTGGATTATCGTGGACGGGGTTGGGTTAAAATGTTGCCCCACTATATTCACAAGTTCATCAAATGTTTTGGTGTCCGGCACAGCTGGGTACGTAAGGCTCCTAATCACCCCAAACGTATGCGGGCCGCAGGCGGTGAGCAATATGACCACCTGGCGCTCGTTTTTGGTGATATTGTTTGCCCGGAAATAGTAACGCATCCGTTGTGTGTACTGGTTCCAGCTTTCCAGCGCAGCATCAAAAACATCCAAACGTCCGTACAGAGGCCTGGTGTAATAGAAAACAACTTCCAACCTAATGGTTTCTCCGCCCCCCTCATTGGGGAAGCTCATACTCCCACAGGATTGTGGGATTGTCATTAGTCCCCAGCCAATGGTAAGTAGGCAGGTTATAACAGTTAGATACAGAGTAAAGCTCCCTCTATACTGTCCCCATCAAACACTCCCAGGACAGGTACAGCACGGGGTTAGATACAGAGTAAAGCTCCCTCTACACTGTCCCCATCAAACACTCCCAGGACAGGTACAGCACGGGGTTAGATGCAGAGTAAAGCTCCCTCTGCACTGTCCCATCAAACACTCCCAGGACAGGTACAGCACGGGGTTAGATACAGAGTAAAGCTCCCTCTACACTGTCCCCATCAAACACACCCAGGACAGGTACAGCACGGAGTTAGATACAGAGTAAAGCTCCCTCTATACTGTCCCCATCAAACACTCCCAGGACAGGTACAGCATGGGGTTAGATACCGAGTAAAGCTCCCTCTGCACTGTCCCCATCAAACACTCCCAGGACAGGTACAGCACGGAGTTAGATACAGAGTAAAGCTCCCTCTACACTGTCCCCATCAAACACTCCCAGGACAGGTACAGCACGGGCTTAGATACAGAGTAAAGCTCCCTCTACACTGTTCCCATCAAACACACCCAGGACAGGTACAGCACGGGGTTATATACAGAGTAAAGCTCCCTCTACACTGTCCCCATCAAACACTCCCAGGGCAGGTACAGCACGGGGTTAGATACAGAGTGAAGCTCCCTCTGCACTGTCCCCATCAAACACTCCCAGGACAGGTACAGCACGGATTAGATACAGAGTAAAGCTCCCTCTACACTGTCCCCATCAAACACTCCCAGGACAGGTACAGCACAGGGTTAGATACAGAGTAAAGCTCCCTCTACACTGTCCCCATCAAACAGTCCCAGGACAGGTACAGCACGTGGTTAGATACAGAGTAAAGCTCCCTCTGCACTGTCCCCATCAAACCCTCCCAGGACAGATACAGCACGGGGGTAGATACAGAGTAAAGCTCCCTCTACACTGTCCGCGGCAAACACTCCCAGGACAGGTACAGCACGGCGTTAGATACAGAGTAAAGCTCCCCCTACACTGACCCCATCAAACACTCCCAGGACAGGTTCAGCACAGGGTTAGTTTTGTGAGGGCCACAGAGAATCCAGCATGTGTTTTAAGGATACAAAGTAATAACATTTATTTACTATAACATATATATATAACAGTAGCAGTAATTTCCCTTGCTGCACACTCCTTCCTGCTGGTTCCTGAACTGGCCAGCTTTATTTATACTAGGAATTTACTAATAGTTTCTCCACCCCCCTCATTGGGGAAGCTCATACTCCCACAGGATTTTGGGATTGTCATTAGTCCCCAGCCAATGGTAATTAGGCAGGTTATAACATCCCTCCCCCCCCCCCCCCCCCCCCCCCCCCCCAGTCCAAGGAATCCACCGAAGACCCTGGCGAAGGAGGGCGTCGGACTCGTTTTCCCGCAGGCCGGACACCATTTGCACGCGGCGCTGGATCAGGCGGCGTGTAACGAGATGGAGACCGGCGCTTCCGTGATGAACAGCGCAACGGTTGTACATCCACGGCCCGTGGACCCGAGGATTCCTCCTCTTATGCATCCTGTGTCTCCATCTCGGAGTCAGAGTCTGCTGCCTCCGTCATGTCAGCGTCTCTATCTCCATTTGGTTCTGTTACGACCTGCGCAGGCTTCGAGTGAGGCACCAGTGGAAGATTGTGAGGACTACCTTCCCTTGCCTTTGGTCTCTGCGGCTGTTGAAATGAGCTCCGGGGGCGGGGAATCTTTTGAGGGGATGGTCTTCTGGACCGAACGTGGTCTACATGTTTGCGCTGGAGACGACCCTGGGCTTGCACCTGGTAAGATATAGGGCCCGTTTGGCGAAAGATTATGCCAGGAACCCACTGGGCACCACCAGCAAAATTCCGAACGAACACTGGGTCACCGGGCGCAAACTGCCGAATCGGCCGATGCCGAGAAAATCCCTGTCCCTGCCGTTCTTGTGTGCGGGGTTCTTTTGCGCCAATGTCCGGGAAAACCATACTAAGGCGGGTGCGAAGTCTCCGGCCCATTAGGAGTTCTGCGGGAGCTACCCCAGTCACCGCATGGGGGGTGGTCCTGTACGTAAACAAAAAGCGAGCCAGTCTCGTGTCCATTGATCTGGAAGACTGCTTCTTTCGGCCTCTTTTGAATGTCTACACTGCGCGCTCTGCCAACCCATTTGAAGCCGGGTGGTAAGGGGCAGTGCGGATATGGCGTATGCCATTCACCTTCGTGAACCTCGAAAACTCCTCACTCGTGAATGGAGTGCCGTTATCCGTGACCAGCACCTTGGGGAGGCCATGCGCACTAAACGACAAACGCATCTTTTCAATTGTTGCGCAGGACGTTGTCCCCTGCATCTTATGCACCTCTAGCCATTTAGACTGGGCGTCAGTTAATAGAAGGAACATGGATCCTTGAAAAGGGCCTGCGAAATCTGCATGCAAGCGTGCCCAAGGCCGCCCTGGCCATTCCCAGTGATGTCGGGGCGTGGCCGGCGGAAGCTTCTGATGCTCCTGGCAAATGGAGCAGTTTTGGGCCACCTTCTCAATGTCGGTGTCGAGGCCTGGCCACCAGACATAACTCCGGGCCAACACTTTCATTTTGGTCACACCTGGATGCCCATTGTGCAAGTCTGTTAGTATCAGCTCCTGGCTTTTTTCTGGGACAATCACACGCGTCCCCCACAAGAGGATGCCGTCTTCCACGCTGAATTCTGACAGCTTGGAGGAAAATGCCCGCAACTCGCCTGGGAGCTGTCTATGCTGCCCACCATACAGGACTATGTGCCGAACCTTTGACAGGACTGGCTCCGTCTGGGTCCACTCACGGATCTGTGATGCCGTGACAGGCAAGGTGTCCATAAAATTTAGGGTTGTAACCACCTCACCGGTCGTGGGGGTCGACATGGGGCCGGTCGATAAAGGCAATCGGCTCAGTGCGTCAACATTTGCTATCTGCGTACCTGGTTTGTGCTCCAGAGAATACTCGTATGCAGCAAGCAACAAAGCCCAGCGCTGGATCCGTGCAGAAGCAATGGGCGGTATTGGCTTATCCTCTCTGAAAAGTCCCAGCAGAGGCTTATGATCAGTCACGATAGTGAAATGGTGGCCATACACGTACTGGTGGAAGCGTTTCACCGCGAAAACCACTGCCAGGCCCTCCTTCTCGATCTGCGCGTACTTTTTCTCCGCTGCAGTCAATGTGCGGGAGGCGAAAGCTATCGGTCGCTCGGCCCCGTTCTCCATCTTGTGGGACAGGACGGCCCCAATACCATACGGGGATGCATCACATGTGACGAGCAAAGGCTTTCCAGGAACACAGTGGGTTAGTAACCCAGACGACGACAATTGTTGCTTTACCCACCGGAAAGCGGTTTCTTGCGGCTGACCCCAAACCCAGGTGTGATATTTCTTTAGCAGCAGGTGTAAGGGGGCCAGCGTAGTTGCCAGATTGGGGAGGAACTTCCCGTAATAGTTTACGAGACCGAGAAAAGAACGAAGATGCGAAGTGTCAGTCGGGGCGGGGGCCTGTTGAATTGCACGCACCTTCTCTGCGACGGGATGCAAACCTTCGCGGTCCACCCGATAACCTAGTTGGACTACTTCCTTTGCCTGAAATACGCACTTTGTGCGACGTAAACAGACTCCAGCCTCCGAAAGGCGTCTCAGGACAGCCTCCAGATTTTCCAAATGTTCCTGCTCCGACATCCCTGTAATCAAAATGACAGCAACACGTGGTAAGCCTCTCAAAATGCCCTCCATAACACGTTGAAAAATTGCGCAGGCAGAGGATACTCCAAAGGGCAACCGTGTATATTCATACAGGCCCCGGTGTGTGTTAATTGTCACATATGGTCGGGAGGCAGGGTCCAGCTCCAACTGCAGGTAGGCGTGACTCATATCTAATTTTGTGAACGAGAGTCCACCTGCAAGCTTCGCGTAGAGATCCTCTATGCGAGGCATTGGATATCGGTCGAGTCGGGAAACCGTATTCACTGTGAGTTTATAGTCGCCACACAAGCGAACTGTGGCATCTGGCTTCATTACAGGTACAATTGGTGCTGCCCAGTCAGCAAAACGGACGGGCCTGATAATACCCAAACTCTCCAAACGAGTGAGCTCCCCTTCCACCTTCTCGAGCAAGGCGTAAGGCACCGGGCGCGCCCGGAAATAGCGCGGCGTGGCTCCTGGTTTGACTTGGATACGGGCTACGACCCCTTTTATTTTCCCCAAACCAGGCTGGAATACATCTGGGTATCGTCCTAGCACCTCAGTCAACCCTTCAGAAACTGTTTGGAGGATGTGCTGCCATTGCAACCGCAAATGGCGCAACCAGTCCCGACCCAACAGGCTGGGCCCATGGCCGCGCACCACGATAGTGGGAAACGCCCCTCCTGGCGTCCATAGACAACAGGGGTCATTGTAGTTCCTGCAATGTCCAGTGGTTCTCCCGTGTAGGTGGCCAACCTGGCCTGTGAGTCGGCTAATGTAAGGGTCTGTATACCCTGCTTGATGCGGTCGCATGTCCTCTGAGCGATCACGGAGACCGCTGCGCCAGTGTCCAACTCCATCTCAAGCGGGTGGCCATTGACCCGTACTGTCACCTTAATGGGGGACACAAGGTGAGCTGCCACACAATGTAGCTGCAGGCAGTCCTCCGTCTCCACGTCCTCAGGAGCAGTCGCCGCAGGTTCATCCACATGGAAGGTACGGCCTCTGGGCTGGTCCCAGTTACGGCCCCTGGGCTGGTCCCAGTTACGGCCCCTGGGCTGGTCCCAGTTTCGGTCAGAGCGACGGCGCCTCTGGCGCCCCCAGGACCACCGTCCGCGACGGGGTCGGCGCCTACAAGTCTGACACGGACATGGCTCCTCACCCATTGGTTCTGGAGAAGGCTCCCTTCGGGGAGGAATGTCCGACGGCCACTGCCGTCGGTCCGGACGTTGCCTCGCCCAAGGTACCGCAGGAGTGCGGGGGGACGTTTTCGGACGGAAGGGGTTGCGCCCCAAGGCATGCACTTCCATTCCCTGTAGCTCCTGTGCTCCTCGCTCTGCGCTCTCTCGGGACAATACTATTTGAATGGCCTGTTGAAAAGTCAATGTTGGCTCCGCTAACAACTTTCTCTGGGTGGCCGCATTGTTAATACCGCAAACCAAACGGTCGCGTAACATTTCTGACAAGGTCTCACCATAGTCACAGTACTCCGCAATCCTGCGTAGCCTGGATAGAAAATCGGCAAGGGATTCTCCAGGGGTCCTCTCAGCGGTATTAAACCGGTAACGCTGGACTATCGTGGACGGGGTTGGGTTAAAGTGTTGCCCCACTATATTCACAAGTTCATCAAACGTTTTGGTGTCCGGCACAGCTGGGTACGTAAGGCTCCTAATCACCCCAAACGTATGCGGGCCGCAGGCGGTGAGCAATATGACCACCTGGCGCTCGTTTTTGGTGATATTGTTTGCCCGGAAATAGTAACGCATCCGTTGTGTGTTCTGGTTCCAGCTTTCCAGCGCAGCATCAAAAACATCCAAACGTCCGTACAGAGGCCTGGTGTAATAGAAAACAACTTCCAACCTAATGGTTTCTCCGCCCCCCTCATTGGGGAAGCTCATACTCCCACAGGATTGTGGGATTGTCATTAGTCCCCAGCCAATGGTAAGTAGGCAGGTTATAACAGTTAGATACAGAGTAAAGCTCCCTCTATACTGTCCCCATCAAACACTCCCAGGACAGGTACAGCACGGGGTTAGATGCAGAGTAAAGCTCCCTCTGCACTGTCCCATCAAACACTCCCAGGACAGGTACAGCACGGGGTTAGATACAGAGTAAAGCTCCCTCTACACTGTCCCCATCAAACACACCCAGGACAGGTACAGCACGGAGTTAGATACAGAGTAAAGCTCCCTCTATACTGTCCCCATCAAACACTCCCAGGACAGGTACAGCATGGGGTTAGATACAGAGTAAAGCTCCCTCCACACTGTCCCCATCAAACACTCCCAGGACAGGTACAGCACGGGGTTAGATACAGAGTAAAGTTCCATCTACACTGTCCCCATCAAACACTCCCAGGACAGGTACAGCACGGGCTTAGATACAGAGTAAAGCTCCCTCTACACTGTCCCCATCAAACACTCCCAGGACAGGTACAGCACGGGGTTAGATACAGAGTAAAGTTCTGTCTACACTGTCCCCATCAAACACTCCCAGGACAGGTACAGCATGGGGTTAGATACAGAGTAAAGTTCCATCTACACTGTCACCATAAAACACTCCCAGGACAGGTACAGCACGGGGTTAGATACAGAGTAAAGCTCGCTCTACACTGTCCCCATCAAACACTCCCAGGACAGGTACAGCAAGGGGTTAGATACAGAGTAAATCTCCCTCTACACTGTCCCCATCAAAAACTCCTAGGACAGGTACAGCATGGGCTTAGATACAGGGTAAAGCTCCCTCTACACTGTCCCCATCAAACACCCCCAGGACAGGGACAGCACGGGGTTAGATACAGAGTAAAGCTCCCTTTACACTGTCCCATCAAACACTCCCAGGACAGGTACAGCACGGGGTTAGATACAGAGTAAAGCTCCCTCTACACTGTCCCCATCAAACACTCCCAGGACAGGTACAGCACGGGGTTAGATACAGAGTAAAGTTCCATCTACACTGTCCCCATCAACCACTCCCAGGACAGGTACAGCACGGGGTTAGATACAGAGTAAAGCTCGCTCTACACTGTCCCCATCAAACACTCCCAGGACAGGTACAGCAAGGGGTTAGATACAGAGTAAATCTCCCTCTACACTGTCCCCATCAAAAACTCCTAGGACAGGTACAGCATGGGCTTAGATACAGAGTAAAGCACCCTCTACACTGTCCCCATCAAACACCCCCAGGACAGGGACAGCACAGGGTTAGATACAGAGTGAAGGTCACTCTACACTGTCCCCATCAAACACTCCCAGGACAGGTACAGCATGGGCTTAGATACAGAGTAAAGCTCCCTCTACACTGTCCCCATCAAACACCCCCAGGACAGGGACAGCACGGGGTTAGATACAGAGTAAAGCTCCCTTTACACTGTCCCCATCAAACACTCCCAGGACAGGTACAGCACGGGGTTAGATACAGAGTAAAGCTCCCTTTACACTGTCCCCATCAAACACTCCCAGGACAGGTACAGCACGGTGTTAGATACAGAGTAAAGCTCCCTCTACACTGTCCCCATCAAACACCCCCAGGACAGGGACAGCACGGGGTTAGATACAGAGTAAAGCTCCCTTTACACTGTCCCCATCAAACACTCCCAGGACAGGTACAGCACGGGGTTAGATACAGAGTAAAGCTCCCTCTACACTGTCCCCATCAACCACTCCCAGGACAGGTACAGCACGGGGTTAGATACAGAGTAAAGATCGCTCTACACTGTCCCCATCAAACACTCCCAGGACAGGTACAGCAAGGGGTTAGATACAGAGTAAATCTCCCTCTACACTGTCCCCATCAAAAACTCCTACGACAGGTACAGCATGGGCTTAGATACAGAGTAAAGCACCCTCTACACTGTCCCCATCAAACACCCCCAGGACAGGGACAGCACAGGGTTAGATACAGAGTAATGCTCCCTTTACACTGTCCCCATCAAACACTCCCAGGACAGGTACAGCACGGGGTTAGATCCAGAGTAAAGCTCCCTCTACACTGTCCCCAACAAACACTCCCGGGACAGGTACAGCACGGATTAGATACAGAGTGAAGCTGACTCTACACTGTCCCCATCAAACACTACCAGGACAGGCACAGCACGGGGTTAGATACAGAGTAAAGCCTCTTCTACACTGTCCCCATAAACACTCCCAGGACAGGTACAGCACGGGGTTAGATACAGAGTAAAGCACCCTCTACACTGTCCCCATTAAACACTCCCAGGATAGGTACAGCACGGGGTTAGATACAGAGTAAAGCTCCGTCTACACTGTCCCCATCAAACACTCCCAGGACAGGTACAGCAAGGGGTTAGATACAGAGTAAAGCTCCCTCGATACTGTCCCCATCAAACACTCCCAGGACAGGTACAGCACGGGGTTAGATACAGAGTAAAGCTACCTCTACACTGTCCCCATAAACACTCCCAGGACAGGTACAGCACGGGGTTAGATACAGAGTAAAGCTCCCTCTACACTGTCCCCATCAAACACTCCCAGGACAGGTACAGCACGGGGTTAGATACAGAGTAAAGCTCGCTCTACACTGTCCCCATTAAACACTCCCAGGGCAGGTACAGCAAGGGGTTAGATACAGAGTAAAGCTCCCTCTACACTGTCCCCATCAAACACTCCCAGGACAGGTACAGCACGGGGATAGATACAGAGTAAAGCTCCCTCTACACTGTCCCCATCAAAAACTCCTAGGACAGGTACAGCATGGGCTTAGATACAGAATAAAGCTCCCTCTACACTGTCCCCATCAAACACTCCCAGGACAGGTACAGCACGGGGTTAGATACAGAATAAAGCTCCCTCTACACTGTCCCCATCAAACATTCCCAGGACAAAAGGGTGGCACGATGTCGTAGATCATAGAATTTACAGTGCAGAAGGGAGCCATTCGGCCCATCGAGTCTGCACCGGCCCTTGAAAAGAGCACCCAACCTAAGCCCACACCTCCACCCTATCCCCGTAACCTCACCTAACTGTTTCTTTGGACACTAAGGGCAATTTAGCACGGCCAGTCCACATAACCTGCACATCTTTGGACTGTGGGAGGAAACCGGAGCACCCGGAGGAAACCCACGCACACGCGGGGAGAACGTGCAGACTCCACACGGACAGCGACCCAAGGCAGGAATCGAACCTGGGTCCCTGCAGCTGTGAAGCAACTGTGCTAACCACTGTGCTACCGTGCCACCCGCTACCGTGTCGCAGTGGTTAGCACTGCTGTCTCATGGTGGCGGCCCTGGGTCACTGTCCGTGTGGAGTTTGCACATTCTCCCCCTGTCTGCTTGGGTCACACTCCCACAACCCAAAGATATGCAGGGTAGGTGGATTGGCGACGGTAAATTTCCACTTAGTTGGTTAGAAAACAATTGGGTGCTTTTAAAAAGAAAACACTCCCAGGACAGGTACAGGTAGATCGACAATCAAGCTCATAAGTCTTAATCTCGTCTTCAATGGGAGTCTTCAATAAGATCTCCTCTGGTTCTTTCTAAACTCCAATGGGTACAGGCCCCGTCCGGCTCAACCTTTCCTCATCGGACAAACAACCTTCATCCCGGAATCAGTGAAGTGAATCTGGTCACATGCTTCCAATGCAATGTATCATTTTGGTGCTCAACCAGGCTGGTATTCAAAGTCGCAGTAGGCCTGAGGCCTTGTCCTGCGCCTACTCCTAATGGTAGTGTACAAGGAAAAATTGGTTTTGGTGAATGTTAGCCCCCCGAGGCTGACCGCTGGTTTTTCCATTCCCACTTGACGCAGGCACTGAGAGTGTGAAGGAATGAAGCGGGGGGAGGCAGCCGTTAGCAAGGCGACACAAAGTAGTAGGCCTCAGGCCTCGGAGGCCCCGCCGACGCCTGTTGGGCAGCGGCCCAGCAGGCTGCTGGCCCCCGCCCTCCAGGCAGAGGGGGAGGGCGACTGCTGGGAGCCAGCCCTCGAGCGGTGCCGCCGGGAGCTGCTGGAGGCCAGGTCGCTGGCCGCCAACCTGGAGAAGACGGTGCGCTGGTGGTCCGAGTGCAGCGCCCGCTGGAAGGAAAAGTGGGCCAAGGCCAACCTGGAGAAGGTGAGGAGCCGGCGGGAGTGCCAGCTGCTCCGGCAGAAGGTCAAGGGCCTGCAGCGCGAGGTGGGCCAGCTGAGGGCCGCACTCGAGGAGAAGGAGGAGGAGGCCGACGCAGCTGAGTTCCACATCCAGGAGCGGGGGCAACGACTGACCAACGTCCACGGCAAGCACCGAGGCGAAAGGGGTGAACGTCACTCTGACCACCAGGTAAGCCCATTGGCGTATGGCATGTCTCATGGGGGTGGGGGACAGATTTGACAGCCCCCTGTCCTCCCACTCCCACCCCTCATAGGTGAAAGGTCAACATCTGACTACACTGCCCCCCCCCCCCCCCCCCACAATGCCCTCAGTGAACCCGTCATTTGAGAGAGTGGAATGTGGAATGTCAATCATCCCCATCATGAGGGAAGATACCAATTCAATGTCCCATTGCTTGGCGATGTACTTAACCCTGAGCTCCTGGTGGATGTAAGGCCACCATTTGACCCCCTTTGCTGCCCTCAGTAGCACCCCATCCCTGCCTCAGAGGGGGAAAGGCCAATACTTTACCCTAATGACCCCCACCCCAGTCTCATCAGAGAGAGAGAGAGAGACCTAAAAGGCCTCGTGCCTTGGCCATACATGTTCTCGGATCTCCAAGAGGTGAAAAATCAATGTTGGACTCCACAGCCCCATCCCAAACCCAACAGGCCCCCTGCCATTCCTGCCCTGCCCTCCCCCCCCCCCTTCCCGGTCAGATTTTATTGGTGTTTGTGACTTTTTTTATGCTGCGGCAGCAAGTGGCACCCTGGCTGGAGCTAACGACATGTTTTGTTTCCCCCCCCCCCCCCCCCCCGAAGGGGACGGCATCATTCACTGAGGACCAGGGGGGCCAGGCAACCAAGGAAGAAGACCCCGGAGGCGTCCTTGCGGCCCGCCTGAACAGCAAGTGCAGCCTGCGGAGTGCGGGAGGGCCAAGGGGTGGCCAGGGGATGACCGAGTGCAGGACCGGCCAGCAGGGGGAATCGCCCAGAGTGACGCGGTGAGCGAGGCAACTGGTCAAGAGGGGACCAATACGAAATCAGAACTCATAATCCAGAGTCTTTGAATGCGGGGGCTGATAGAATTTAATTTTGCATCATAAAATCTGGAATACAGGGCAGCACGGTGGCGCAGTGGGTTAGCCCTGCTGCCTCACGGCGCCGAGGTCCCAGCTTCGATCCCGGCTCTGGGTCACTGTCCGTGTGGAGTTTGCACATTCTCCCCGTGTCTGCGTGGGGTTCGCCCTCACAACCCAAAGATGTGCAGGGTAGGTGGATTGGCCACGCTAAATCGCCCCTTAATTGGGAAAAAAAAAATTGGGTACTCTAAATTAAGAAAAATAAATCTGGAGTACACGGCGCTAATCCTGGTAATGATGACCGTGACAACTATCATCGATTGTCGTTGGAGAAATCCCCGCCTGGTTCATTAAATGTCTTTTCGGGAAGGCAAATCCTTACCAAATCTGGCCAACATCTGACTCCAGACACCCCCCCCCCCCCCTCAGGGCAAACCAATGTGGTTGACCTTTAACTGCCCCACCCCCACCTTGGAAGAAATGGCAGAGTGAACCACACTCCGTTCAAAGAGCACTAAGGGAAGGGCAACACGTGCTGGGGTCTTGACAGCGAAGCCCACTTCCCATGCAAGAATAAACAAACCGATACACCGCAGGCTGTACAGGATAGTTGATGCTGAGACACACACTCTCGCCCCCTCTCTCTCACACTCTCTCTCTCACACACTCTCGCCCCCTCTTTCTCACACACTCCCTCACACACTCACTCACACACACACTCTCTCACACACTCTCTCACACACTCTATCACACTCTCTCTCACACTCTCTCTCTCACACACTCTCTCACACACTCTCTCACACACTCTCTCACACACTCTCTCTCTCACACACTCTCTCACAATCTGTCACCCACACTCTCTCTCTCACACTCTCTCTCTCAAACACTCTCTCTCACACACTCTCACACACTCTTTCAC